>NW_027272308.1:235000-440000 GCF_040938485.1 Diadema antillarum | reverse complement strand
ACTCCAAAATGGTTGGGCTACATTGATTTACACTGCATATCCCCGTTCTTCTTGGGCATTTGCCATCATGACTATCGGACTATTCCTCAAAATCGCAATAATGAATTAATAAATTTCAATAATAACAAACAAATTGGACAACTACATCCTGCTGATAATTTTGACACGTATAAGGGTGATGTATCTTCAGTTAAGGGTTAACTTTACACTACATTGATACAGAATTATCCTGTATACACCAATTGGTTTTAAGTCTTATTTTATAGCTATTATGCCAATGATTTACATTGATCTGACATTTCTCAGGTTACAATATTGGCATTCTTCGGGATTATATTCAGATTTTAGACAATGTGAAATTAAAACGTGTTCAATCAGCAGCATGCACTTTTCTGAAACATTCAAACTACCTCAAAGGAAATTTCTGTATTAGTCTTGAATTTGAATATTTATTTCCACTTTCTGTTCCCAAAAACAAAGAAGCAAGCATAACTGAATTACAGTGACTATTACTGTACCGTGACATTTTGTATGACGTGAAAGATATCAGAATATATACTGTAGCAACAACATAGTGCATATATATAATATGTATATAATATATATATATATATATATATATATATATATATATATTTATTTATTTATTTATTGTGTGTGTGTGTGTGTGTATGTGTGAGTCGCTTATCTTTCATAAGTATACAGGGATGGAGAAAAGTAGTTACCATCTTAAGAGTGGTTTGTCATGTTATGCAATGAGCTTTTTGTGAGGCAGGTCCAGTTTGACACATACTTCAAATTCTTCTTTGAGTGTCGGCTTCGAACATGGGTTCAGAGAGAATATAGAATAGTTGTGTGACTCCAATCTCTTTAACCTTATTGAGTATACATGACACATATATAATTATGAATGATTATGGGCAAGTCCAAGATAAGGTCCCCTCAGAAGGCAAAATTTCATCTTTGCTCAATATTGACATGTTTGGTATCATTTTGAAGCTTATGAGTTGAAGTTTTGATTTCCGTGGAGGAAAAAATGACATTATGTAAATTTATGCAAATTTCAAGGGCTCCATTTGCATAAATGTGAAACACAGCGTTACGTATGGGACATTTATAAAAATTCATATTAATTCAAAGGAAAGCAAATAATATTTGATTAATATGTGGACATAAGAAGTTCATCACATAGTTTAACTTGGTATGAAAATTTAGGGATTATGCAAATGATTATGCAAATTAGCTCGTGTCCTATCATGAGATGTCCCATACGTAACAAAATGAGGTCATTTTTTTAGGTTTTTTCTGAAATTGCTAAGGTTATTTTAATGCCCTTTTGGAAAGTTCTAATTTATAGTTTAGAGAAATTAAATACCAGAAAAAAAAAGAAAAAAAAGTAAACGAAATATCTTTTATTAGGCATTGAAATAATGATACGTATGGGACAAATGCGTTACGTATGGGACATCCTCATATATATTGCATGTGAATGCATGTAGCTAGCTGGGAAGGTCTCTCAGTACACAAATGGTCAATCATCCTGAAGAAAGCATCCCAACATTGTAGCTACTTTTTGAGTTATAGACACTTGAAACAATACATGAACTTGACTGAACAATTTTCAGAAAGGGGGAGGGGAAAATGGCAAAATACACAATGAAAAATCAGCATTAAAGGGATGGTATAGTTTTTTGTAGAAATGGGGATTCAGTTTTCAACATTTAAAGAGATGATTGGAAACCAATTATATGAATTACTTAAGAGCATAAAATCCTCAGACTAGAGGAATTCAAAGTTTATGTGATGGAGATCCAATTTGAAATGGTTGTGATATACATGTATATAGAAAAAAAAAGTAAATATGATTTTTTTTTTTTAAATTACAAGTGATACACAAATTGTCCTTATTCAGTTTTCAGTAGTAGCCACAACAAAATTCATGGGTATACATACTGAGGTGTGACTCGAATCAATGACCTGACTGCTAGACAGACATCATATATCTACTCAATCACTGGGGTTCCACGCAGCAGGTATTGCTTATTTATCAAACTTAATATTTCTTGTGTCAAGTTGTTATTTATTGAAACTAAATGGCAAACTGCCCTTCATCAATGGAAGTAAACACTTTAAAACTATTCAATTTTTCAGTAGTAACTATCCTGATAAAAATAGGGCATACATACTCAGGTTGGTCATAAAAAATATAGAATATGATTGAATGTGATTATGATGGTAAATATCTTGGGAATACTGTTCCCTTGTCAATCTGGATCAGTATTTGAGTAATTTCAAGTGATTCCACCTCAACAATTATGCAAAAATTTGTTTATGGGTATTTTGCAAAATTATTTTGCAAAATACCCATAAACATGGTTCTCCACACACTAAACGAATGGGGGACAAAGGGCATGCATACCTAGGTTGGTCATAAAAATATAAAAATATGATTGAATATGATTATGATGGTGAATATTTGGGAAATATTATTTCCTTGACAATCTGGATCAGTATTTGAGTAGTTTCAACTGATTTTACTTCAATAATCATGCAAAATACCCATAAACATGGTTCTTCACACACTATATGAATGGGGGACAAACTGTCCCATACGTAACTGTCCCATACGTAACACGTCATGTCTGTCTTTAATTAGAACCTGTGATTAGAGCTTTTTACCTAATGACATGAAACTTACCCGTGATAATCTTGAGTGTTGTGACTTTCATCACAGTGAGTTACAAGTTGTAGAATGATATACTTTCAGAGAGTTTTGAGGTTGAAAAAAATGTTCCAAAAAACAACATTTTTCTGGTCCCATACGTAACGGCACATATTTTCTCTTCTAGAATATAATTGTCAAGGTCATTTTTCTCAATTTTTTACATGATTATACTTCTCCTAGATATCAATCACCATGATGAAGTTCAATATGATCAAAGGCCATTAACACTATTTTTCAGGTCATAAAAGTCTCTGAATGTCCCATACGTAACGTGCGTGTTATCTTGGACTTGCCCTTATACTCGCAATAACTGACGTACTTGTGTACGTCAATAGAGAAAATTGAATTATGTACGAAATCATTTAGGCTCTATCTTGAATTCAAGCAACAGTTTTGTTTGCACCTTCGGAAACGTCTATCACTTACTTTCTCATCCACGACAAACTTCTCAAATAGCCATGAACGATAAATGTTATTGTCCGAAGAAAATTCTATCTAAGTTAGCAGAATGAGAAAAGCTTTCTACGGTTTAAAAAAAATAATGGATTTTCAAATTCTGTACCACCAAGCCGGCAATTCATCAGAATACACTGAAGCGAAAATTGCATTGAACTGTATCTAAGCCACTTTTCGTATTATCATGACTCTAGTCCCTTACTCATACAATAATGAAAATGAAATCGAACATCTGCATCATTCTAAAGTCTCAATAACTCGGAAGCCCCCCCCCCCCCCCCCCCAAAAAAAAAAAGTCAGTACTTCGGGACGTATGAAATCCTTTATTCAAATATCTACACAATTTTCCCACAAGTTGCTCAAACTCTGTCATAAAGAAGACCTACCAGGTGTGCGTTTCATTTTCATTAAAATATCATGCATTCTTCTCTCTACACAAAGAGACACAATAAAAAGGAAAGCAGACTGAATCAATTTCGGACAGGTGAACTACGAACAAAACTGCGCCATGGACGCCAACCTCTCACATACCACCACACTTTGGGGACCCCCAAAGTACTCTCAAGAAAATGAGTGCTTGTCTTGTGGTGCCAGAAATATTCGATACCCACACACTTCATTAAAAAAACCAAAACCAAACAAAACAAAACAAAACAAAACAAAACAAAACCCAAAAACAAAACAAAAAACAGAACAACAACAACCTGCCATCAAACGCCGGTTTATAATTTCTCTTGTCGTATCTCATATCTGTATCGCAAAACCACAGCAAAGTAATGTGCATTACAAAATGCTCACCAAGGAGTAAAAAAACACCCATATTTCATTTAATCAGGCCATCCGTGATAGAAAAAAAAAAGGGTTTTCAGTTTTCAGCTTTATTTATTTTTAATGCTAAGTATAAACTTCTCACTGATGAGTTGTAATGCTTGAGCTAAATCAGGAGAACCTTGTAAAATATACAAACTGATTGATGATACATGTATCTGCTGACATCGCAAGGGCACGTAGTAATTTCCAGGCACCCGTAATGCCGACGATTGTATTTATATAATCCGACTAAAGCATATGTCAAGGACAGCAGTCAGCCATGTAAAGTGTGCACGTATACCTGTTGCATAGTTGTGTAGTTTTCAGGGTGATTCATTTTTAATGCTACGCATACACTTCTCACTGATGAGTTGTAATGCTCGAGCTGGACCAGGAGAACCTTGTAGAATGTACAAACTGATTGTTAAATGATAAATAGATGGTTAGATGCATGTGTTTACCCGGGGAATGTAGTCATTTCCAGGCACCCGTAATGCCTATTGGGCCGTATAATGCCGACGATTGTATCATAATCCGACTCAAAGACAGCAGTCCGACATGAAATAATGTGTGCATGTAAAGTGTGTACCCAGTGTACGTATACCTATAATCGCATAGTTTTTAATTTGGTTGTAGCCTTTGATATTCATCTCATTTCATGAGGTTGCCATTGGTGGGAGAGTGCATTTTCGATTATTAATAATACATTGCATAATAAAAACTGGGAAAAAAATCGTATCTGTACATGCAATGAGACCGCTCTGTGCGATACGCATAGCATCACCAAAAGATTAATACGTCTAGAATGACCAAGGACGATCAAATGACAAGAGTCCCAATTTCATTAAAAAGTTGAGAGGATAGCAACTCTTGCTACAATAACAACTACCCGTAGTAACAGCCAATCAGGAAGCTAGATTCTTGTTATCATGACGAATTGCTATTCCAGCAAGAGTAGTTGCCATTATAGCACCTTATGAAATGGGGCTCAGGTGTACCATTCACCTCTGACTCCCCCATCCCCCTCCCCAACACACACACACACGCGCGCGCACTTAAAAACCCCCAAATAAAACAAAACACGCAAAAACAACAATAACAACAATGACAACAACAACAACAAACCTCTGGCTGGTATACTCATTCATGATGATTGGCTTTTGTATGATACAGTTATGTGTGAAGGAGAGCAAATTGATACACTTGTTTTTCAGAAATCAAATTTCCTACTTTGTTAAGGTTACGCCTGACCTATCCTCTCTCTTCTCAATAGATAAGGTCTGCAACACTTTCTGTAGTGTAGGAGGAGGTGGGACGTTCAATCTTACAACTTTTCATGCTTGAATGTGAATTATGCGATTTATAGACAAGGTATCTCTGATATATTACCAAAGTGATACAGGATTATATATTTCCCATCCAATTTTGCACTTAATGCATGCAGGAATATAAATTGGTCATTCAATTTTGCAAAATAAGATGCTATCCAAAAGTGCAAAACCTCTACTCAAAATCGCTACTGGGCAGCCAAAATACTTGCAGCGGAAGGATTAAAGATAATGATACCACTTAGTGGTAGAAATGCCCCCATATTTGTTGTTGTTTTCTTTTGCTGTTTTGTTTTGTTAATATAGGTTATCCCTTTCAATATTGCACTTAGTGCACGTGAAAATATAGCTACAGCTGTACATCATTCAATTTTGCACATAGTGTAAGAAACGGTGTGAATAGGTAATTCAATTTCATAGACAGGGCAGCCAAAATTGCTAATCTTTATTCAAACTCGTTTTAAGGCAGCTACAATTGCCAATCCACATTCAAATTCACTGCAGGGTAACTAAAGTCGCCAATCGGCAGACAAGCTTGCGCATCGGACAATCAACTTTGCTCATGAAGCCCCCTCGAGCTAGGTTAGAGCATTCAGTGATTTGAAGGTAAACGTAGTGGTTCAGCAGCTTAGGCTAATGCGGACAACATCAAGAAACACAAATGGCGCATGACATGGCCTGTATTATTACCACTGAATCTGTTTTATTTGGTAAGATTCCCACTTTCTGTTCATGACCTTGATACAATCCTATATTACGACAAAGCTTAATCATATAAAGGCAAATAATGATGAGGGTGTGTCAAACTAGTGCCGTGTTCTCCTTTTGCTTGCCATATAGACAAAATCATGTTAAACAATGCATCTGACTTAAATACTATCCTCACTCCTACTACAATGTAGTAAATGAAGAACAGGATAATGCAAGAAAAAGAAAAAATCACAAGGTACAATCAAATACTAGTACCCAAGATTGACACATTCTTTCAACATGTCAACATGCATGGGCCAAAGAACATTTATAAATGTGTGTGTGGGTAGAAAAATGTGTCTATGCCTGTTATGATGGCTTACAGCGTATGTTGCCTATTGGGCGTAACGATCTGATTTCTCCAGATGTTCAAGCATTCTTACAATGCATTACATGCACATAACTCCTTTGTCACATTCTGTTCAACCCACATCTAACCACATACACACTTCACAAATATGCATGGTTTGCCCACATGGGGGAGGAAACCATTCACAGAGGCATAGCAGGAAAGGTGCGGCAGTGACATCATTGCCTTCAGGATTTGAGCAGGTGGAATTCAGCAAACAATATACATGTACCACTTCTTTGTTTTCATACCCTCATATAGTAAGAAACCTAAAACAATGAGGTAACTGTTACAGTTGTAGGTCTTCCATATTCAATATTTCCCTATGTATTACTGACTGAGAAGTTATAAGTACTCACTTTAAACTTCGATGGTAACATATGTGATTCTTCATACGAGAAGGCTTTGGATTTTTCACATGGAAATTGGCATTTAACAACATATTCCTCATGTTATAATTCAGTGTGAAAGAAGTTTTTTGCCATGTAATTCACAGGTATTCATCTGACAGACTGATGGTTTTTGCATCAAATAAAGCATTCATTTCGATTTCTTTTCAGATGAATTCCATTGAATGTGTCTTCTCTATCTTCTTTAAACTTTTCTTGGATGTGTTCACACACCTAGTGTGCACCTCTGCACTTAATCCCTTTGTCCATGCAGAAGCACAAGATATAATGCTCAATGATCTCAAACCAGTACAACATGTACCTCCACATAAAGCGAATAATTTGAACTATATAAACAATTTAATACCATTCGATTTGAAAAAGAAACCCTGAAAGCAAACAAACGAAAAACTCCCTTGTCAAGCAATTCATATAATCAAAGAAAGTAAAGATGGCCTTTAAACTGTGATGGCTATGAGTTTGTACAGCGAATCCCTTGTAAAACTCTATCCTTTACCCATTGTAAGGATTAAAAGGTAATTTCATTCACAATTGAACTGCTATTAGACAATTCCCCCTTGTGAACTAGAATAATTAAAGTGATCATAACCACAACTTTTTTAGGCAGCAGAAGACAGAGCAGGACCACGGATAATGTTCACACTCTAATTATGCCATCGATGTGAATATCTCGCACATGAAACCTTACCACAGAATATGTCATTTTAAAGACTTGTGTGGGGCCGTAGCGCCTATAAATTCATTTTATTGTTTATACACTGGCTACTCAAATATCACACAGTGATATAATGAACATTAAGTTTGTAATCGCATATTAGCATACATTTTGTAATGTTCCCCCATGGGTAGAATATTCCTGGGCATGATTTCCCGTGGGAGAACATTTTTGTGTAAACAAAATGATAAACTCTGTAAGCAGCAGGTAATGAGACTATGGTTCGCAATTTGGGTATGCACTGCACTCAAAAAAACAAAGACACTAATGCTGTGCACATTACAAGTTGTGTGTAGATAGCCAACTGTGTGCGCATTAGTGATGCCACAACAAATGTCTACCACAGAAAATTAGTGTTGCATGTATTGCCTGCTACTCCCAGTACTTTGACTAACCCATATAAATGCGACGGATGATGACTTTTGTTCTTGGCAAGTCTACATAATGTTTCATCCTGAGGGTATGAAATGATATTTTAGAGAGTTCTCAAATCCCTTGTAAGCATTTCAAACACTTTGGATGGATAACTCCATAATTCGATATGTTCCAGCCCACACACGCCAACATCTATGAAATTATTATTATAAGCCACTAATATTGTCCGAATGTTGACCCCCATGCTGATGGAGCAGCACGATCACATTGATTCCTTGGTTCTTTGAGGAAGATTGTCTGTAAGTGCCCGAGACTTGCGCTCATATCCTGTAGGGTTAAAAAGAGAAATATATAAAACAAGGAAAAGTAGAAATTACGCGGTGCGTAATATATGTCCC
The DNA here is from genome assembly GCF_040938485.1 of Diadema antillarum. Taxonomy (NCBI): domain Eukaryota; kingdom Metazoa; phylum Echinodermata; class Echinoidea; order Diadematoida; family Diadematidae; genus Diadema; species Diadema antillarum. Next base: position 431,684 of record NW_027272308.1, on the reverse strand, counting down.
CGCCGGAAGTAGCATTTAGTAGCAAAATGTACAATATAGGTAAAAAGATCAAGGTCAAAGGTCAAAGAAGTCAAAGGTCAAAATTCTATGTAGAAGTTTTGAAGCCCTCACCTAGTGCCATCACATAAAGCATACGGAATCGAAATCGGGTTAGAAATGGCGAAGGAGTAGCATTTGGTAGCCAATGTACAATATAGGTTAAAAAATCAAGGTCAAAGGTCAAAGAAGTCAAAGGTCAAAGAAGTCAAAGGTCAAAATTCTGTGTAGAAGTTTTGAAGCCCTCACCTAATGCCATCACATAGAGCAAACGGAATCGAAATCGGGTTAGAAATGGCGAAGGAGTAGCATTTGGTAGCAAAATGTACAATACAGGTCAAAAATCAAGGTCAGAGGTCAAAGAAGTCAAAGGTCAAAATTCTGTGTAGAAGTTTTGAAGCCCTCACCTAGTGCCATCACTTAAAGCAAACGGAATTGAAATCGGGTTACAAATGGCGAAGGAGTAGCATTTTGTAGCAAAATGTACAATATAGGTCAAAAATCAAGGTCAAAGGTCAAAGAAGTCAAAGGTCAAAATTCTGTGTAGAAGTTTTGAAGCCCTCACCTAGTGCCATCACATAAAGCAAACGGAATCGAAATCGGGTTAGAAATGGCGAAGAAGTAGCATTTTGTAGGCAATGTACAATATAGGTCAAAAATCAAGGTCAAAGGTCAAAGAAGTCAAAGGTCAAAATTCTGTGTAGAAGTTTTGAAGCCCTCACCTAGTGCCATCACATAAAGCAAACGGAATCGAAATCGGGTTAGAAATGGCGAAGGAGTAGCATTTGGTAGCAAAATGTACAATACAGGTCAAAAATCAAGGTCAGAGGTCAAAGAAGTCAAAGGTCAAAATTCTGTGTAGAAGTTTTGAAGCCCTCACCTAATGCCATCACATAAAGCAAACGGAATCGAAATCGGGTTAGAAATGGCGAAGGAGTAGCATTTGGTAGCAAAATGTACAATACAGGTCAAAAATCAAGGTCAGAGGTCAAAGAAGTCAAAGGTCAAAATTCTGTGTAGAAGTTTTGAAGCCCTCACCTAGTGCCATCACTTAAAGCAAACGGAATTGAAATCGGGTTACAAATGGCGAAGGAGTAGCATTTTGTAGCAAAATGTACAATATAGGTCAAAAATCAAGGTCAAAGGTCAAAGAAGTCAAAGGTCAAAATTCTGTGTAGAAGTTTTGAAGCCCTCACCTAGTGCCATCACATAAAGCAAACGGAATCGAAATCGGGTTAGAAATGGCGAAGAAGTAGCATTTTGTAGGCAATGTACAATATAGGTCAAAAATCAAGGTCAAAGGTCAAAGAAGTCAAAGGTCAAAATTCTGTGTAGAAGTTTTGAAGCCCTCACCTAGTGCCATCACATAAAGCAAACGGAATCGAAATCGGGTTAGAAATGGCGAAGGAGTAGCATTTGGTAGCAAAATGTACAATACAGGTCAAAAATCAAGGTCAGAGGTCAAAGAAGTCAAAGGTCAAAATTCTGTGTAGAAGTTTTGAAGCCCTCACCTAGTGCCATCACTTAAAGCAAACGGAATTGAAATCGGGTTACAAATGGCGAAGGAGTAGCATTTTGTAGCAAAATGTACAATATAGGTCAAAAATCAAGGTCAAATGTCAAAGAAGTCAAAGGTCAAAATTCTGTGAAGAAGTTTTGAAGCCCTCACCTAGTGCCATCACATAAAGCAAACGGAATCGAAATCGGGTTAGAAATGGCGAAGAAGTAGCATTTTGTAGGCAATGTACAATATAGGTCAAAAATCAAGGTCAAAGGTCAAAGAAGTCAAAGGTCAAAATTCTGTGTAGAAGTTTTGAAGCCCTCACCTAATTCCATCATATAAAGCAAACGGAATCAAAATCGGGTTAGAAATGGCGAAGGAGTAGCATTTTGAAGCAAAATGTACAATATAGGTCATAGGTCAAGGTCAAAGGTCACAACTGAAATTCTGTATAGAAGTTTCAAAGCTCCCATGTAGTGCTATCATATAAAGCAAACAGAATCAAAATCGGGTTAGAAATGGCGAAGGAGTAGCATTTTGAACATTTTGATCACACACGGACGCACAGACGGACGGACAGACGGACAGACGGACAGACGGACACACGGACACACACACGTAGCCCGTTTCATAGTCCCCTGCTCGAACTCGTTCGGCGGGGACAAAAAACTACATATTGATCAGATATAACAAAACATAACAAATGATTTAAAAAAAATAACATTAAAGGGACGATAAAGTTTTGGTTGGGATAGGACTTCAGGTTTCCAACTGTTTTTTATGAGATATTGAGAATCCCTTTATGAAATATGAAAGAGCACACAAGTCGAAGAGGAATTCAAAGTTTACATGATGAAAATTGGTTTTGAAATGGAGATATCCAAAAACAAAGAGGTTCTAATTAAAGGTGGGACCCACCTCTTACTAGGATCACTCAGTTGTACTTTGTTTCTGGATATCTCAGCTATTTAAAAACCAATATTCATCAAAAAACAAACAAACAAACACTGAATTCCTCTCAGAATTGTATGCTTTTTAATATGTCATATTAAAAGGGATTTCTAATTATCTGGCAAAAAAGTTAATATCTGAATCCCACATCTCAACCAAAAAATAAACCACCCCTTTAAATCTCTAAATTATATCTATTCTCCCTTTAAATCTCCCTTTAAATCTATTCTCAGTGCATCTGCATGAGGATAATGTTCAGAACTTATTGCAAACTGGAAACTGCTATTATGAAGTGGATGCTAGAAACAGGTTTGATTGTGAAAAAAAAAAGAATTACTATAGTAATTAGTATTACTATAGTATAGTATTGGTGGAGATGAGGATTGAGCTTTTAACTTTTTGCGAGATACACATACTAAGAAACGACTTTTTTTGTGAGATACTAAGAAATTTTACAGAGCAAACCATTCTGAGAGGAATTCAATGTTTATTTGATGAAACTCGGTTTTAAAATGGCTGATATATCCAAAAACAAAGTAAATGAAAGCAATCCTAATACAAGGTGAGTCCGACCTTTTATTAGGATCCCTTTGTTTCGGATATCTCAGCCATCTCAAGACCAATTTTCATAAAAAAAGAAACTTCGAAAATCCTCTTAGAATTGTATGCTCTTTCACATTTCATAAGAGGTTTCTCATTTTCTAAAAAAAAAAAAAAAAAATTTAGAAACCTTCAGCCAGGTCTCAACCAAAACTTTACCATCCCTTTAAACCAACACATGCAGGAAATGCAAACACACCGAAACAGTGTACAGTGTGGAAACACAGTACCAACTGGATGGGAGCAGTCATACTGTACTACGTCACCTGATTATACCGTCACAAAGTTCACACACCTTCACACATACGGTGTCACATGATACCGTCCTGCTGTTCTACACCTTGTAATTCTTGCACAACTCAGCAAGTAAATCATTTTTTTTTAAACGTCAAAACAAGCCATAGATCATATCAGAAGAACGTAAGCATGTGACACTCTGGCAATAGCAAAATTCTACAATCCAGTATCTGTTTAGAAGATGGAATACTGTACAGAATCTTCCCTGTATAATGGTAAAAACTCCTTTTAGGTACAATCCCCCCCCCCCATCTAATGTCTTACAAATTGCATACATTATCTGTGTTTTTTATGACTAAAATTTCTTGGTACTGAAACCTGACGAATCAAAATTATTTGAAGCACACAAGAATAACTGTAAGAAACCATAAATATATGTATACATATATCTATAAAGAATACATACATTTGTAAAGAATAAAACTGGGTTAGGACCACTGCTGACAAAGTATGCATATCCATGCAGTTGAGGGTGCAGAAGATTAAAAATTTGAACATAACAGGTCAATTCAAGCCAACACAGTATCATGCTTCATTCAAAACTACAAAGTTTCAAAATTTCTCAGCATCCTGAGACTTTGAAATTTGGGCTTGAAGCACTCATAGTTATGGAAACAATATTTCATCTCTTGAATTGTGAATGAACAAGTCTTATCTTTTAATTGTTTGTTTTTGGAGGTTTTTTTTTTTCTTTTTAAAGCTGGCTTGCGACTTTCTCAGGGCAATGCCAAGATGGATATGTATCGTCCCTGAGGTGACAACATCTACCTCAAAATCATGAATGTTCAGGGGAGCAAAAAATACTTGTTCATTTTCACATCATTTCTTGCAAAACAACACCAATGTTGACATCAAATAATGTAGTAACATTCTCTTTGGATTACACTAATAATTGTTCTGTATTAAAACTCAACTCAGTCTCGTCTATATATTCAAAATTGAGTTAGGAGGTTTTTGATAAATGCTGATTCATGAATTGAGATACAAGGTCCTGTCAACCCAGGGATGATATACAATTCCAACATATGCTGCACTTACTTTTTTACAATCTGGATCACATCCTCGTCCCTCAGTAAATGTTCTCGGCCAACTTTCTGGGGATTGTGTTTCACAGATGATCCCCAAACAAGAGCACTGCGACAAAAATAAGATAAAAGGGACAAAAAAAGAGCAAATGATATGCAGAAACATGCCAAACACACACACACACACACACACACACACACGTAAAACTCGCTAAATCTTCGCTTCCAGGTGAATAGGTTCTTTATATGTTCTTAATATGTTCTTAATATGTTCTTTCAGTGAAAGATCATTCAATGATTTTGACACTTTAGAATTCATTTTCTCTTCAATGATAAAAAAGCAGCATATTTCACAGCAAATACTATGTAAGAAACTAACAAATGCCACACACACATGCTTGCACATATATTGCTGGCTCTATAGAACCATAGTAACATGGCCCCTACAGGAAAGTCTGCACAACTTCGGCACAGTAGTGCTGATACTTCTTCTTGGGTGAGACGCAAGTTGATGATAAATCATAGCCATTTCCTAATACATATCATGTACCCAATGTCACACTGTTGCACAATAACCACAAATCTAGAGAAAAGAACATAAAAGTATCTCGCTGGATTATGAATACCAGAGCAGAAATAACAGAAGAGAACACTGCATTTCGATAACCACATCCCCATCAATACAATTTGGTTTGACCGCATGTTTTGAGATGGACTGTATTTTTGGCATGAAACCGGAGTTTCTATGGAAGTGTGAAGTGGGGAAGTGTCTCAGAGCATGCCAATCTGACACAGATTTCCTGTTTTTCCTCTCTGATATTGTACTATCATTGCAACCACAAATATCTTTCAACATCGGTAAGAACAATTACCAGAGATTAGATCCCTACCCACAATATTTCCTGTTCAGTCAGCTGACAAGAAATCTGTTAAAGGATACACTGAGCTACCTCCACCTCACAGTTGTATATTGAAGAGACAGCCAAACCTGTCTACAGTGACCACCGTCTATAGCGGCCACCTGCCGTATGCTCCCACTAAACACAATTTCCCCCCATGAGAAAAGCCATGTCAACGACCCTGTCTATAGAGGCCACCTGTCCACATCGGCCACTTTTTTTGTCTCCCTTGGGTGCCTGCTTTAGACAGGTTTGATTGTATAACTAAAGTGATTTATTTGAATAGATAAATGCTCATACACTTCAAAGACTCCATAGCATGGGGATTCACGGGTGACCTAATTCATTTGCCGCTAACCACGGTACATTCAAAATTCACAAATTGCAGTGGTCAGCGAATGTGTGCATCAAAGCATACGCTCATCATTAAGGGTCGACTCCACTTGAGATTCTTCATCTGTGTGTGTATTCACAGAGAGATCAGTGACAAAGCTGTACACATTTCATTACAGGGATTCTCAAATATATCTGAACTTATATCTGTCTTCCTACTCCATGGTGTCCCAGTGTGACCGGGTCTTTAAAGGGGATGGCTAGTAACTGATCAGTGGGAATCAGTGCGAATGCTGGGGGATGATTGTTCCAATTCTTGTGGGATTCATTTAAGAGTACATTATATATCTATCGTTGTGTGAAAATTATTTGCTTCAGAACGGTCTCACATTCAAGTAATGTGCAGCTTAATGCCCCGTCACTGACCAGGCATGCTAACCTGGAAACATTAAACTGCACCTTACTTGAATATGAGACCATTCTGAAGCAAACCACTGATCAGTTACTAGCCTTCCCCTTTAAGGGACTTCCACTGATAGTTGCTGCGAGTATACAGTGTATCTGAATGATTATCTTTTCAAGGAAAGCTAAGATTTCAAGGCTCATTTAAAGCTCATGCCAAACAGTGCAGTAAAGCTATGTCGTCGAGACGAGTGGTCTGCTTCCTGGACATACATTTGCATTTCACAAACAAGCATTAAAAAAAAAGACAACAACAAAATAAACGAAGATGAGTCCATCAATATGGCTCCCCATGTTCTTTAAGAAATGGAGTGGGGGTACAGAACTGTTGAGAGGAATAGAGGGTCTGTTAATACAGTGCACACAAATGTATAACAGCAAAAATTTAAAAGAAAATATGTTACTCTGCTTATTACCCTTTTTACCTCTCCCCCTAATTTCTTGTCTATATTTGTGTTTGCCAGTCTCCTCATTATCTTTTCTTTTGGTATGTGTGCTTGTTTCTTTGTTCTCTTCTCTATCTGTCCATATCTATCTATCTATCTATCTATCTATCTATCTATCTATCTATCTATCTACCTATCTATCTATCTATCTATCTTTCTATCTATCTACTTCTATCTATCTATCTATCTATCTATCTATCTATCTATCTATCTATATATATATATCTATCTATCTATCTATCTACTTCTATCTATCTATCTATCTATCTATCTATCTATATATCTATCTATCTATCTATCTATCTATCTACTTCTATCTATCTATCTATCTATCTATCTATCTATCTATATATCTATCTATCTATCTTTCTATCTATCTACTTCTATCTATCTATCTATCTATCTATCTATCTACTTCTATCTATCTACTTCTATCTATCTATCTATCTATCTATCTATCTACTTCTATCTATCTAATTCTATCTATCTCTCTATCTATCTATCTATCTTTCTATCTATCTATCTATCTACTTCTATCTATCTATCTATCTATCTATCTATCTACTTCTATCTATCTATCTTTCTATCTATCTATCTATCTACTTCTATCTATCTATCTATCTATCTATCTATCTATCTATTGATCGATCGATCAATTGATCTATCTATCTATGACTTGTTTCTCCCCTTTGTCCCCTACAAATATATACACACATATTTAGTTATCCCTACACCCTTTTTTCAATGTCTATCTCTCTCTTTTGTGTCACACTCACTATTTGAGTTCCTTCAGGATGGCTTTGTGCAGGTTGTTACAGAAGTCCTCCACCGAGCAGGCATCACTCTTGAGCACGATGGGGGCCTCGTAGTCTGGCAGCTGCCCCTTGGGTTTGGTGTATCTGGGCATGGATAGGGGGAAATGACATTAACATTTTCTGTGCTCGGCTTCCAGATCGGCATACACTGTATACGGCATATATTTGCAAGTCTAATTTTGCACGAAGTTGGACTTTCCAACTGGTTGAATTCACAATCGCGGTGTGCAGCACTGAGTAAAGAAATGTGTGAGAGCATGTCGCATTCACATCGGGATCAGAAATAATATTTTCTCATGTTTTCTAATCTGCGAATAGCATCCGACTCACGAACTTTGTGCAAATAAAAACCCCACAAAATATATGGTGTATATGGTAAACTGGTGTGCTTTCTTCACCTGTTTTTACAGATGTCTCGACAACTTCTTGTCCTGCTAAGAGCAATCATTATCAATCAGATCTTATTGGTGGTTGGTGAGGAATCAAGTGGCAACATTTTGTAGGCCCTGTTTACATCAGTGGGTGGCTGGGGAGGTCTTGTCACATTAATAACATATTCATGGGTCTGCATTAGACCGCATGGGCAGATATACAAGCCTGTAAATAACAGAGATCACACAATCCTGTCAACCCAATTTATCATTACAATGCCCTGTCATGGACTACTGTAAAAGTGGATATTTTCGCAAGACTAATCTTTCGCGCTTGGCCCGGTAAGAAGAGTTTCGCGTGTTTTTAATTCCACGGAATCAAGACATCACGCACAGGAACATATGGCAAGCAAAACTATCTGCTTTTATTTTCGCGCTAGTTTTTGGTTGCGCAAAATGCGCAAAAATTACAACACCACGAAAATTTCCACTGTTACAGTATCATTATAGCTAATTCAAGTAGACCCATCTACTTAATGCATTAGATATGAGATGACAAATAATCATGTAACATACAGATAATCACATACTTATATTCATATGACATTTCTGATAGGGGAAAAAACTTGACTCACATCCTAATGAGGTCAAGGTAGGCCCAGATCTTCTCCAGTAGGTCATCAAAGTTCCACTTGTGGTGGGCCGAGATGGGCACGCAGTGGGGGATCTTGTAAATGATGTCAAGCTCCTGTACAGAGTGGAATACAGAACGGACAGAGAAGAATGTACGTTAACATTTCGATCCTTTACACCACAGGTAGGAGTATTAGGTAGACATATAATGGCAATAATAATGTCACAATAGAGGAATGAATTAAATGCCTATTGCCTTGATTTTAATTCAAAATCCGAATTTTCTGGGGCCTCCCCCTTCGTCTGGGATGAAAAAGCTAATGAATTTTCACAGTGAGTAATGCATTCCTTTACTGTGACATTATTATTGCTATTTCTAGTACTGCCAATATGCGGAGCAATTGTGATGTTTGGAGGTAGACAAATGAATATTTTTAAAGGACAAGTCCACCTTCATATACATAAGGATTGAGAGAATGCAGCAATATTGGTAAAATACATCAGTGAAATTTTGAGGAAAATTGGACAATCCGTTCAAAAGTTACAAATATTTTAAGTATCTGCGCAGTCACTGCTAGAAGAGAAGACTACTACAGTGTATGACGTCACATGCGTACAACTATATAAGGAAAATAAAAAGAGAATTTCACTAAACTTTACTTTTTGAATAAAGTGCACATTTCTTCGACTTGCTACTGACGTATATTAAGGGTAATATTATTCTCCCTGCCTTCTGAAAGAGAGAAGTGGAGTGTTCTTTTGTCAGTTATGCGAGAAAAATGAAAATATGTCGAATTTTCTTTATTCTTTCTTTATATCGTTGTACTCATGTGACATCACAAGCTATAGTAGTCTCTTCATCCAGCCGTGACTGAGCAGAAACTTCAAAAATTCATAACTTTTTTACAGATTGTCCGATTTTGCTCAAACTCTCATTGATGTGTTCTACTAATATTGCTGCATTCACTCAACCCACATGTCTATGAAGGTGAACTTGTCCTTTAAAGACTATTGGTTCATAATTTTACTGCTAGAAATTGATATCATTAAAGGAGCTACATGTGTACATACATCATAACACTCCAGTGTTCAATTATTTCATGGTGACTGCATATCCATTGAACTCAGTTCTCAAACTTTATCTTGTACAAAATATCTTAAGTTGTGAAACCTCAATCGTCAGAATGATGATGCCATCAAATCTGCGTATGGTGTTACTTCCCACACTACCACACCACATGCCTGTTAGGAAGCAGATTAAGAAGCAGCCTGGGCTGCTCTGAAATAATAATATTTAAAGCTTCTTGCAGCGAAACCCACAGACGGGTATACCCTGTTATATTGAGCTTGCTTACAGCGAGGTACCACTCTTAACAAGGTGAATTTGGGGGATCCCATATTTTCCATTACTCTATTCAGCTGGTCTCTTTTCCACAAAGTTCATAATGAGGTACCGATTATAGCGAGGTAAAATTGGCGGTCACGGAGAACTTGTTATGACAGGGTTTCCCTGTGTTGTACTTCACAATCTGGCTGCATTAGAGACTAATCTGTAATTCAGTGATGAGTGACACCATGAAAACGTCTGTGAAAATGGGATAATTTCAAATAACCACTTTATCAGAATGCTGACAAAGTGTAAATACGGAGGTCCAGGAGACCCATCCTTATACAGCAGTAGAGTAACTGACTTTATGCCTCAGGAAAGATAATCGGGATGAACGTCAAGTACCTCGATGGAGATCTGGTCAATCTTGTTCAGGACATAGATGCACGGGATGTAGATGCGGTTGCCCTCGATCACGTCGATGAGGTCATCTGCCGAGGCATCACTCCTGTCATGATGCCAATGACCAAAAATTAATAAACATGCGACATTATAGAGATTGCCTTTTTCAAAAAGGCATAATATGAGATGTAATATACCAGTGGGAGTAATATTTTCCCTGAGACTTTATCTTGGGGGGGGGGGGGGGAAGGAAACATACCTAACTCCCAAGGGATTGTCAAATGTTAGGTCACTACAGTAGACAAGGCAGTATTTGTGATATAGATGGTCTACACAATGGCATATCATTTCATTCTAGCTTCATCAGCAACTAATCAAATCCTGGAACTACATTATGTGACAGGACATCACTGCTCATGATATAACCATTTCAACCTCGCTACATCATTCCAGTCACGGTATAATGACCGATCACCAATCAGTATTTATGGAGACTATATTAGAAGTCTACTCAATTTTCTAGAAAGAGTTGCTATCCAAACATCTTTTATGAAATGGGGCTCTGGATAATTCTCCCAACGACATGCTGCACTGCTAAGAATGTCCCTACCTCAGCGTGATGTCGGCGTTGTGGATCTTGTACTCCGACAGGATGGTCTTTACTGTGTCAAGGTCCAGGGAGGACTGGGCGCAGGTGGAAGTCAGATTAATGCCGCCCTTGTCTTTCTTCTTGTAGCCGATATTTGGGGGCTTTTTGTTCAACCTTGGAAGGAAGGGGGGGGGGTAGCATAGCATGATTGAAGAAATACTGTCGCATAGGGTAGTATTCGGAGTGGAACTTCAAGTCCTGAAGGTAAGCACTTTTACATCTATCCCATTACTATTCAAATGTAAGGAGCTCGTGGTATTGTCGGGTGAGAATGATAAGAGCGTTAAGGTGTCTTGAACACTATGGCTTTAGTGGCAACTTTACGCCTTTACCGTTCTCAACCAATGATATGTGCCCTGTATTATGTGGCTGTGGCTCCCGTTCAATGTGTCTCAAACACTACGGTTTTAGTCAGGGCTGCACACTAACTCATTTTTTCTCTACTGGTCTGACCTGTCTGTCGGACCAGTAGGTACCCAGTTTTTCTATTTTCTACTTGTCTGGTCTGACAGTGATTTTTACTGGTCCTGGACAGCCGGACCAGTGCCAGTGTGCAGCGTTGCTCTAGTGGCAACTCAATGCCCTTATCATTCTCAACCGATGATACATGCCCTGTATTATGTGGCTGTGGCTCTCGTTCAGTGATTTACCTACTCATGGAATTGTTCCACATGTCCCGAAGTGTGATATATTACGCTTGCAACTCGGTATAGAGTAATATGCAAAAAAATGTGAACAGCAGCAATTTATGACAAATTAATGCAAGGCAGGATTTTTTTTTCTCTTCATTTTGTTATAAGAGATTCGACAAAAAGTACACTTTACAATCAATGTCTAAAAGAATATTGACAAGAAGCAAAAAGGAATGCTAGTTACTGACCATAACACTTAAAGGGATAGTACAGTATTGGTTGAGATGAGAATTTGGACTTTTAAATTTTTGCAAGATACCAAAAAACACTTATGATATAGCACAGAGCATACCACTTTAAGAGCATTTCAAAGTTTATTTGATGAAAATCGGGTTTGGAATAACTGAAACATCCAAAAACAAAGTAAAACAAAGCGATCGTTACAAAGTGTGGGTCCCACACTTTATTAGAATCGCTCTTTTTTGGATATCTCAGCCATTTCAAAACCAATTTTTATCAAATCAATGTTGAATTCCTCATAGAATTGCATGCTCTTTTATATTTCGTATGAGATTTCTTATTATCTCACCTAAAAATGTTAGAAACTTGAAATTAGGTCTCAACCAGTACTGTACAGTCCCTTTAAACTCTGTTGAAGTATAAGGGTTAACACTCAAAGGTAGTGACCTACCTCTATGCAATAACACATCACTAAGTGCTGTTACTACCTAGAAAGTAAGAGTTATAAAATGGGTTCAAGAATGTAGCCAATCAGAAGTGCTCAAATGAGTCATGTGTGCGCTCTTGATTTTCTTACTAACATGCACGGCCGTGCAAAAAGTGTGCAAGGAAAAGTCAAAACGGCATGGCGTGTTATCCTATGGCAGATAATTTTTCTTTGATATGTACGTACTACTGTACGTGCGTGCGCGCGCAGCACCACTGCACATGGTGAGATCGTCTTTAAAGCCGATTGAAGAGTGGCCCAGTTGTATTGAAATATGAAGTCTTATCATCTGATAGACTGCTATTATACTAAAGATAGTTCTTCAACCCATTTTATAAACCAAATAATGCATAGATTTAAGTTCGTGACGTTAGTGGAGATGCAGCGCACTCTCTGGTATTCATAATGTAGTGCAACATGCACTCGGCTTCGCCTCATGCATGTTGCACAATTGTGAATACCCTCGAGCGCGCTGCATCTCCACTAACACACTCACACCTGTGCATTATTTGTATATCATTACTAATGTAGGATACAAACATATACACATTAAAGTCTCATGTCATCACAGTTTTGGCGGGTGTTTTCCTCGTACTGCATTCATATAACTCAGATTTTTGTAACCACTGCAATACTTACCTAATGCCGAATCCTTCCAATTCGTGCTCTATTAACTTTTTATGCTTCAGTGGTTTGAGGACGTCGAGAACTATCAGGATCAAGCTGCACGTTCTTGCAACTGCATGAAAAACACACGGAAATGATACATTGTCATGTAAGTTTACAAGGCTATAGCAGGTCAATAAGACATTGTGCATAGACAACGTAATATTTCAAACCATGTGAAATCTCGATATTAGATGGATTTTAAACTCAACCCGTCTTTGTTTGTATCTGTATTTTGTCTCTTCATTGAATTTCATATCAAATTTAAAAGAATAACACCATTGGCAACATCTGAACAAACACACGTACATCTTCGAAGTATGCTTAAAAGCATTGACATTTCTACGTGGTTTATGGCCTGGATAAGTATTTCATGATAATGGAAAAACTGCCATTTATTGGATGTTGTACTTAAGTTCTCACAACAATGTTGTCAATACAACTCTGCTGTTTCTAACCTATCACTGTTTTAAAATTATGCCTTCTTTCGCTTTATCATCAGATGTGCATAAACACTTGCCCCCAGTCTCTCACTGCACCTAAACTGTACCTTATTTCATTTAATTACAGAAAATACATACAGTATAGCAATAATGGTTTCTTTGATGTCCTTATGACTTGTAATTCACGCTGAAACATTAGCCTCATGAGCTACAATTACACAGGACATCCTTCCACATCTGTTTGTTTTCGTTTGGCTTGTTTTTATTTTTTCAAAGATCAAAATCTGGGCAGCGTTTCCAAAAGCTCACAACTAATGCGTAAAGTTGCAATAATTGTAGTTTCCATGGCAGCAGCCATCATGCAGCAACCAATCAGAAGTGAGCATTTGAGTCATCACCATGGTGAATGCAATCATAGCAACATTCAATCATGGCAGAGCCCTTCATGAAATGGGTGTCTGACATCAATATGTGAAAGATGGAACCTGGTAACATCCCCACCCCGAGACACCAACAGTCGCTCTCCACTACTCACCTGCTATGACTTGTCTTCCTCTTCCCTTGCCATCTTTGGCACCCTCGATGATACCTGGCAGATCGAGCAACTGCAACCAAGAAAAATAACAGAACGGGGAAATAGATAAATAGATAAAAGGGCAGATTAAAAAGAGAGAATAATATACAGAGAGATGTTAATGAAATGTTGATGATATATTGATTCACATAATAATACACGAGAAACAGAGAGAGAGAAAGATGTGTTCATACCAATTCATGATCATATTCTAACAATCAAAAGGAATAATAGAACACACGGTGAACCAAACATGGAGGAAAAGTTGTGTATTTCGCATTCTATGCTAGAGATAAATGAATATTGTCGAAAAGAGCACACACAAGTCTTGATGTGGCTGCTTTAAACTGGTTGGTAGCAAATTTGCAATAGAAGTGAGTTATTTAATATACCACTGACGTCACCACTGAAATACTTTGACTTTGACTATACTTTTGCTATAGTCTGAATACTGTCACATACTTCTTGCTTCAATAAAAAGAGTCAGAAAATTTCAATAACTCCCTTTCTGATGATACTAATCCTACAAAATCATGACCAGAATATGGCTCAACAAGTGGTAAAATGTCATCAAATATTTATTTAGTTACTGCGAACAGACAAAACTTTTCAAGAATGACATCGAACCTCGTTCAATATTTCTGAAATCCCATCACTTAAACCTCTCAGAACCAAAATAAATAAAAATAACCCGCCACTGATAATGATAGTGTCAAAGGTCCCATTGCCAGGAGTCAACCTTGCACCAAGTATAATTTCTTCAAAGAAAATACAATACATGCATAAAATCAGCAAGACCTTATTTCCCCTGCAGGCAAAATCAGACATACTGCTGTCATTGCCTGCCTATTCTGGCTCTCTGATAGGCACATCTTCTGGTGCCGTTCCGGACATACCTGGATCTTTGCCCCCTTGTACCGAATCACTCCAGGTACTGTGGTCAGTGTCGTGAACTCGTATGCAGCCACCTCAGAGTATACGCCGGCCAGATTGCTGAGAAGAGTGGACTTGCCGACCGATGGGAAACCTAGAGAGGAAATATTACCAGAATGGTAGACATTGCAAAGAGTTTCTAGGCGGGCTGAAAACAGATTGCGTTAAAGATCAGATTTGAAACAAGATTGACATTGATGAAGCAACTCACTTGATTCACAGTTTTCCTTGAAAAATAACTTTGCATGTACTGCATCCCACAGATCACTATCATTTATTCTGAAACAGGATGAGAGTTAAATGAATACATGTAAGAAGCAGTATTAGCCCATACTAGCAAAAAAAGAAAGAAATAAAGATAATAATAATAAATAAAAATCAAGATGCTAAATCATACCACTCATTAGACACAAACTGCTTTGTTAGGTCTAAGACCAAACTCTCTGGATATGCCACAGTATGTCAGTACATAAAAATGTATACTATATAGAAAGCTACTAAATTGGTACATAAAAATGTATACTATTTTAGAAAGCTACTAAATTGGTACATAAAAATGTATGCTATTTTAGAAAGCTACTAAATTTCACAGCCATGAACTCACCAACAAAGCCAATCCTTGCATCACCTGTTTTGGCGACATCGAATCCTGTGATGGTACGAGAAAAATGCATATGACAGTCAATTTTTTTCTAACCATTTGAAGAACGGTACAATTGATTTTTTTTTTCTCCCCCATCCCTATTTTCTAGCACTGTTTGCATGAGGTTTCAATAAATTAAGTCCATTCAATCTGCCACAAAGTCTCAGTCAAGGTATAATGTATACATAGCTCACAATGATAGTCAAACAAATGTACATGTATGTTTTGACTGTTATTGCTTCTGCCAGTACTCTACACTTTGATAACTAGTTCTGCTACTCATGATAATACAAACTGTCATGTGGTTTACATTCATGAGCATAAGAATGGTGTGGTATGTTTGTAGATAATGATAATGACAGTCACAACAAAAACACCTTCCAAAAAACAATTGCAATAATAACATCTCATCAATATCAACAACATGCATAATTATGGACAAAAGCGAGAAGAAATATCTGAGATATGTCCTCAATTTACTATATACATACCTTCTCCAGTGCCTCCACCACCACCTCCTTTTGGAGTTATAAGTTCCCGACGTAGTTTAGCCAGCTTGGCTTTCAGCATGCCAAGATGGCCGCTGGTAGCCTTGTTCTTCTGAGTCCTGGCCATCTATGAATATGACGACAGACAGAGAGAGAAGAGGAAGGGAGGGAGAGAGAGAGGAAAAAAAGAGAGAACATAAAGACATGTTAGCAGGGTGCTACATAACTTTTTTTATCACTTGCCCGGTTGGGCAAGCAGATTTTCAAATTGTTGCAAAACACTTGGCCGAACAGGAATTTCAGTTTACTTGCCCGAAAAAAAAATCATTGAATATAAGTAAATAATGCAAAAAATCACATTCTCAGACCCTATGAAAATACTTTGCTTTATCAAAATTTTATTCTATCAAGATTTGAAAAACAATAAAATACAATGAACTCTCTGGGTAGTTCTGGTTACAATGTATCTTCTAATGGAAAAAAGAAAATCATGTTGATAAACGGCACATAATGACTCGAGCAAACAGCAAAATGAGCTTGTCGCAAGCTCTAAAATGTGTGAAGTACTTTAATCTTTACAGAAATTGCGCGCGCAGTCCTTGAAGCTCTAGGGTTGTACATGCTCCCTGCTATCTGTGAGCTGTATTTTGCATGCTTAGCTTTCCTTGCATTTGAGACAGTGGAAAATTGCTATGTTTGATATTATTAATTTGTAAAAGGGCTAGTAGTAGTGTAGTACTCGTAGATCTAGTTTACTGGGCAGTGCAAGTGGCACCTGATCATGATTGAGTGATTATCATTAGGCACATGAGCATTATGCTGATTGGGCCTTTTCATCAATGAATCGATTGAATGAAATGGGAACAGTTAATTTACAATCTGGACTCCTTACTCACTTTTTCAAATATTATCTTATATAGGCAATTGTGCACTTTACGGCCCTATATTATCGGTGCGAGATTTTACCCTAATCGAGCAGTGCGTGCGAATTCGAGTTCCTATCAGGCACCACGGTTCGACAGCGGGTCTTCTGGCACTGTACTGTGTACATGTGTGTGAGATTTCGTGTTGGGATGCATGCAGTGTGTGTGAATGTGTCAACTTGCGTGTGCGTGATGAAAGCTCTTACGGTACGCCACATGGTTGCTCTAACGCCCTTCCCTGCCTGTGCGGCGCGGCGTGATCGAGCGCGAGTTGTGCATTGATTGGCACACAACTGGAACGCAACGAGTGGTAAACTTCCGTGCTTCAATCATGATTTTAAATGAATGAATTTTGCGTGATATATTAAAGCAAAGTATCACTAATCAAACCCATTGCGGAGGGCGTATGTCTGCTGCGGCCTTGGCGGAATTATTCTGTAAAATAATAATTAAAAAAACACAAAATCTTATCTCGATTCGTCAGTCTGTTAGTGTTTATTTCGTCTACAGTCTACCAGACGCCGTGTGAGGTGTGTATAGCTACCGATTTACGGCAAGCCACTACATGGACACACACACACACACACACACAAGCGCAAGCCTCGCCCGCGTGGTTGGTTTGCGCGATCAGCTAGCTCCGCAGAAGCGCCATGAGTGAGGCGGGCTTTTACTGACCTTATCACTTGTCAAACGGCGTTCCATACAGCAAGAGAAGCTCGCCAGCTGCTCAGTGCGGAATGGGGATATCACCTTAGCACACGGCGAATGAGGTACCGATAATATAGGGCCGTAAAGTGCACAATTGCCACATTATATACGCAGGAGTGTAATTTAGGTTTCTGGACAATCTAATTAGACATGAAATTCGTAAAATTCGGACGCGCATTTTCACTGCACTTAGTCTATGATTGAGTCACACAAAAGTGAGTATATGGGACATAACAACGCATGCATGGCCGATATTCCGGGTCCAGTCATATCACATACGCATCAAGACTTCAGTTGCTGTCAAATGAAATCACCAATATTGTTGACCAGTTGGGCTTACCTCTGCCTCTATTTCTGCAATCCTTTCTAAGATGCCCATTTTTGATATTCAGAACAGCAGAAGTTGCTAAAATGTGGAAAATCAGAAGTAGATAGAACACAAAAGTGTTTACCGGTACGTAGCTGGCTAGGAACCACTCGAATGCAATGAATGAGATTACTGATCGCGGGCGCGCGCTTCGGATGGTGCCGGTGCGCGCCGTGTGCACGGTGTGGGTCGCCAGCGTGGAGGATCCGATGATCCGATGAGCTTCAGGTGGCGCAAGAGATCCATGCAGCGCAACCTTGTTCCTCTCATCAAGTAGCCTTTAAACAAGGCGACTCGCTCTGCGTGCCCCCGTATAGCGCGTTTACCCCACAAACCTGTTGGCCGGCGAGTGGAGCGAGCCGCCTTTATCCACTCGTTCAGCAGGGATGTGTACTTTTGTCGTTGTTGTTGCTTTATATTCTTTGACAAATTTGCGTATAAATTTGACGCAGAAAATACACACGGCACCAAGGCAAGCCTCGTTAATTCTACTTAATATTAACGAGGCTTGCCTTGGTGCCGTGTGTATTTTCTGCGTCAAATTTATACGCAAATTTGTCAAAGAATATAAAGCAACAACAACGACAAAAGTACACATCCCTGCTGAACGAGTGGATAAAGGCGGCTCGCTCCACTCGCCGGCCAACAGGTTTGTGGGGTAAACGCGCTATACGGGGGCACGCAGAGCGAGTCGCCTTGTTTAAAGGCTACTCATCAAGAGGTCTCAGCCTGGAGCTGTAGGGTGGGGGTGGGGGTGGGGGGGGGTGGTGTGGGTGGGGGGTTGGAGTGGGCCCGGGGGTGGGGGAGGTATAGCAGCATTATAAAAACAAAACAAAGCAAAACAAAACAAACAGCATTCCTATCCTGGGGATCAGAAAATAATCATCAGTTGATTACTATTATTCATTCATGATACACATTTTTGTTCAGTTAAAACAAACAACAAACACTTCTAACCTACGGCTATAGGCCTATTGTTCCGCGATATGTTGAAGTAAAGTTCAAACCAACAATCCATTGTAGCTCTGTCAATTTACAAAAACAAGGTGATATCATAAGAAGAATGTGCTAAAGCTAGCCGACGGCGACTGCCAATCATTGGGTCAAACACTGTTAATGATGATATTGGGAAAATCTGAATACAAGCATAACTATGATAAGGACACATTAAACTAAAAAGTAAGAGGTTAATAAATTGTATATATATAGTACGTATTATTTGTATAAATTATATATATCCTATACAAAAAACAAGAAAATTACAATTGTATAGGCGTAATCATTGTTTTTATCATTCTTTTTCACGAAGCATAGGCCTATTGCCCACCAAGGCAGATCTCCATTTAATCTAAAACAACAACAACAACAACAACAACGCCGATGACGACGACGACAACAACAACAACAGAAACAACAATATGGTGAGGAAATATTTTGTCATGTCTTGCTAATCAGTGATACAGGTGACTTTACTTTGAATAAACCTTTAGTGAAAGCAGACAAACCTCTCCTTTCCCTTTATCCTTTCAACTATCCTATCTCTATGCAAGTCATCCCTCCCTCCTATTCCCCTTCCGACGTATATTATAATATTATGTTATGCTACGGGGGCTGCACGCAAATCAAGCTACGCTTATGCTGTAGCCCCTCTGTATTATTCATTGTTGTATGTTTTGTTGTACTTTTGCTGTACATTGTACACAGGCAATGAACAAGAAAATACTTATATATATTATTACACTTATGTTTGTACATGAATGTGTATATGTACAATGATGATACAGAAACCAATAAATCAAATCAAATCAAATCAAATCAAATCAAATCAAATCAAAATAACAACAACAAAAGGCACATTTCTATGATTACATATGCCGATTCAGGAAAACGCAAGTTTTTGAGGAAAACTGCATATTGGTGCAGAAAATATATACTAAGTAATCTATGTACAGTGCTCACGGTGGTTTATGTGTCACATGCCCTCTGTTATAGCATCTTGGAATTATATACTAAAGTAGGCATATATAGTACGGGATATAACCACCAAAAACCCCCCACACATATTCTATAATTAAATTGCTGCAAAGATAAAATTCTGGGTATATTGCATAAAAATAACTAGCACACTACAGGATGCATTTTAGGTCACCAATGGAGCACTTTTAGTTCCTCCAGAAGGCATGGAAAACAATTTGCCATATTGTTTTATCAGTAAACACTGAATATGTGCCTTTCTTGAAAATGTAGATTTATCCGATTTTTCTCCTAACATTCTAAATCTTTCTGCATTTGACGAATGCATGATGATGTATAATGTTTTGGTAGTTTTTCCAGGACCACGAGGCCTACATCGGCTTACGCGCGCTTGTCAGTGCAAACACGCCAATGGTCACTGATCTCTCCGTAAGTGCCATAGGATTATTTGGTTGGATGTTGGATTTTTAACAATTATGTTGTATACATTATATGTCTAATTGTAGTTTATAATTCATGTCCTGTGATTAATTTTGTGATTACATTTCTGAATAATGTTTATATAGTGTTTATGTATAGACTTCAAACAAAATTAATTTCCAAATGGTCAATAAAGATTGAAAATGAAGTAGAAAGAGAACATAAAATGTAAGTATACACAACCCTGCCGCTGTCGTGCTTAGCACGGCCTCTGCATGGTCGGGCTAATAAAAATGGTGCGTAGGCCTATGTCGTCTTGGAAACTGGTATCCTCATCTTCTTTATAAAGGGTAAAATGAAAAAAAAAACAACAACAATACTCTAACGGCGGGACAAACAAATATAAAAAGGATAGGCCTACAAGAAAGAAGAAGAAGAAGAAAAAAGAAGAATGAACATTTTGCGAGAAGTTCTCCATAACAACATCCCCTGTGTTGCCTTATCCGTGCTTGCGGTTTGCCATATGGGGACCATTATATCAAAGATCGTACGATCTTTGATTATATTAGCAAAGATTAGAGAAAAGCATGCAGTGCGCTATTACGTCGAACCTGTCTACAGCGGCCACTCAACTTCCTAAAGGGAGACAAAAAAGGTGACCTTTTTAGTCAGGTGACCCCTGTAGACAGGGTATTTCGTATTACATGGTTTTTCTCTCTGCGATTTTTATTATTATTATTATTTTTTTTTGTGGCCGTATATGACAGGTGGCCGCAAAGGAAGGTTTGACTGTACCAATTCAAATGCGTTACATCTAGGCGAAGAGGTGTCATACGTGTACACACCACCGAACTACTAATAGTTCGGTGGTACACACACTGGATCCCAGATGATCCACGTCCCCAACGCCACGTGCGTTTGGGTGATTTATTTACACACACTCAGCTCAGTCGGCCGTCGGTCAGCATCTGTGCTGTGTTTTTGTGACGAAGAATCAATCAATGGCTTGGCTTTGGCTGTTGAGGCAATCTTAGTAGCTTTGTTTGGCATGTCCAGCGACATAGCTTGTCGCAGTAAGCTTTTTGCCTCACAAACATGCTCCTTTTCTGTGAGTATATTTGTGAAAAGTATCATTTTTTGAACTGCAAAATTGCTTGACCAAAATTAAAGTTCGTTTTGTACAGTCCCATGTATGCTTATCTGTGTTAGTGCATATAAATTTTACGATGTATTCACTTGTGTGCAAACCGATCACTTTCACAGTAAATTTAAATTAATTTTACTAGACTTCTAGATCTAATTATAGTAGAGGGTGTTAGACACATAACAGTTGATTACCAATGTTTTGTTATACTTGCATGGCTTGGGTTGGAATCAGGTGGCCGAGGTGCACGCATAAATACTATACTCGGGGCGGGGCCAGGTGCGGTGAGCTGAGCTCTGAGTCTGACTGAGGTTGTTTGCTGCTGATCTACAGTAACCCCAGGGCGCCCCTTCACACAGTACTGATAGTAAACAAGATACACGATAGCTGTGGGAGTGCCCTGAGTCAACACTAACAGAGTGGTGTCTCTGAGCTCTGTAGTATACAGTGTATGATGAAGTGTAACTTTGAATCTAGTTTGTAAAACTTGGTGCATTCTTGAATTGAAATGGTTTCATGACTGTTTTTATGACTGAAAACTAGAATTAAGCACATCTGCTGACTTCGTTGTTGATCATCTTTCCAGGACCAGCCAGTGACCACACCCTGAAACAACATGACATTTGCTGGGAATTGTGAAAGACTTTACCTGGCACTGCGCCAGGTCATTCTCAACGATTCAAGACGGCACATATGCGGACGTCTGTTGTCGACAACCCCGCGAGCGGTTCTCCCGCGAGGCGCTAGTTCTGCCACTCAAAAGAAGCCTTCGACCAAATCGCAACCAGAGAAAGAGACAGCTACTGATGCAGGGTTTGCTTCCAGAGACATTTTCGTCGATGGCGAGGTCACTCACAAAAAGACTCTGAGGATGACGCTGGAGAGAATGGGGCTTTCCAAGGATGCAGACCCCAATCAGGCCTTCACCTTGTCTGCCAGGATCCGCAAGCAGCTCCAGGAGAAGATGGGAAAGGGCAAGGCCCCTGGACAGCAGGGGGAGGGGCAGGAGGAGGAGGAGGAAAGCCCAAGCAAAAGTGAGACTCCAGTATTCGTTAGATAAGGGATTCATTTTCAAAGCTTAATTTGTGTATTGTTGCTCATAATTTGTACATTGTCAGCTTCAGTTATGTTGTTGTTTATTCTAATGTTTGATAAATAATATTCAAGCTAGTTTATTTGAAACAGCCTTTGAAGGTTACCATGGTATTGATGAGAGGTTCATTGCTTTATCAATCTTCTTTTGAGCTTTACCAACAGTCAGTTTTTATATAAATGTTAAACTTTCCACTGCATGATCAAAGAGACTCAATGACTTAGCCCTCTTGTAGGTTTATGTTTTGATCTAACGTCATGCAACATCATGCAAGCAAACATCCCCTCACAGTGATGTCAAACAATTCCACTTGTGGAGGGTGGCAAACATTTGTACATGCAGTAGTAGATATTAGTACATTCATAGCTGTACTTGCAACATATACCATGTTAAAGATGAAGAACAAACAGAACATAAACAAAAATCTTATTATCCAAAGAATAAAGAAATACTCTATTTGACATTTTAAAAATCTGTACCGAAAACAATAACAGCAATCTAACCCTCCAGAGATTACAGAAAGAATGTGGAAGGATTTTTTTCCATCATTTGTGAATAGAAATTCAATGTGTTTTCTACTTGTATAGTCACTTGCCTAGTGGCGGATCCAGGGCGGACCTCACCCACCGAGCGCACGCCCCCCTTTATTTTTTGTTGAAACAAAAGAAATAAAAAGGAAAAAATGGGGGGAGGGGAGCATGCGCCCCCTCTAATTTTGTAAACGTGCCCCCTCTTTATGGAATTCCTGGATCCGCCCCTGCTTGCCTATATACATGTATCTTCTGTGATTGAGTACACTGTTGTACATAAGGAAGCAGTCAGCTTACCAGAGAGATGTCTTAACCTTATTCAAAAGGATAAATCTTCTCGTGCTGATTGTGTGAAAGCTTGTCCTATTCACTGCTTACCAGTTGATACTGTAGCATATTTTACTTTCCGTTTTTATTCTTTGATTTGAACAACACAGGAAAAGCCAGAAACCTCAGACACCAGACAAGAGATCTCAGCAGACTGACTGGAGGTGTAGTCGCCAGCATACTGAGAGAGAGAGTCATCTATGATGATGGTAAATCAAATCAAATCAAATCAAGAAGTTTTCTTTCACTTACCTTAGAAACCTTGGATTGAGTGAATACAGCAACATTAGTAGAACACATCAGTGAAAGTTTCAGGAAAATCAAATGATTTGTTTAAAAGTTATGAATATTTGAAGTTTTTATGCAGCCATGGCTGGATGAGAAGACTATTGGTACTGCTGTTGTGATGTCATGTATATGTACAAAGATACAAAGATGTTGTCATTATCATCATCGCTGCTATCACTCTTCTTCTTTTCTTTTCGTCTTTCTTCCCTTTTCCTTCTCCTCCTTTGTCTTCTTTCCTTTTGTTCTTCATAACACTATTTCCGGTAATATTTTCAGTGCTACAGCTGTATGATACTGTCATATGAAATGGCGAGTGTAAACTATCAAGAATCTGGACTTCCTGACGATTTTTCAAGTGGTTAAATGCACGCTCGTGGAGAACAGTACTGAGCGGCACATCACATTCATATCGGGTGTGATGTGCACGTCACATTCGTATCGGGGACGGAGTCCATATTTTTGTGTGTCTTTAGATTCGCAAATGGCGCCTGATGCGCGGAATTCCCCAAAATAAAAACCTCACAAATTATTTGGCATATATATTTGTCAAGATAACTGAGTACTCTCTTTATCATCATCATCACTGCTCTTGGTGCTCTCGCTGTGATTTAAACCTTTCTTGTCACACTCAACAGGTGACATCATTGCTCTGGACAAACCATATGGACTACCGGTACATGGTATGTTGTGTGTAATGATATTGGCTTGATTGGTAGTGTGTCTGCCTCCCAATCGAAATGACTCGGGGACGATTTTCTAGTCTAACTGAGCAGTGTTGTGTATAATCATATCTTCCCCTTCTAGTAAGGGGCAAAACGCTGTGTCTCTCAGATAAAACATTACATGGAGGTCCCATGTGTGAGTTGGTCACAACTCATGCACGGAGAAGATCCTGCTTCATTCATTCATTCATCGTAAAGAGCAGGGTGCTTACCCATTGAAGTGATCCACCTAAATACCTGCTCCAGAAAAATTGGTAAATAATGCTAACCCCTAGCAATAGTCAGTAAATGGTATCAACCAGGCACATTATGCCATGTGAAGGATGAATGAATAAGATGTAGCAGAAAGGAATACTCCACTGGAGGAGGGACCATACTTGCCTACCCTGGCTTTCAAGATTAACACTGCAAATTTGACAATTTAGAGGTTTGTTTGCCTTTTTTACATTCCAAACTGCAGGGTACATATTTGAATCACTTTAATCCAAAGAGACCATTATCTATTAAAGTAAACCTTTCGTCAAAAGAGTATTGACCCTTGATATTCATGGTCAATGTGACTTAATGTATGGTGAGAGATATGTGAATTTTGTACCTCTATTTTCTTAGTGAAGAGTGCCAGATGCATTACATTTAATTCTGATCTCTTTTATCTTATGTGATTTTTGGAGGAAAGTATATCTTTACAAATTAGTTTCTGTGTATTTCAGAAACCATTGGCATTTATATGATGATTTTTGTGTGTGTGTGTGTGCTGGAGGCTCAAAATATTACCTCACAAGTTGGAGTTCAGGACACTTTATCCCTTTGACCAACTCCTGACTGATAATGGTAATTTTCCTATTTTCTTTTCATGCTTATAATTTGTTTTGTTTTGTTTTGTTTTGTTTGGGCAGGTGGACCTGGCGTCAGGCACAGTGTAGATAGTCTCCTTCCCTGGCTGGCCCACAAATTGGACAGGGCCAAAAGCCAGCCTGAGCTTCACCTGATCCACAGGCTGGACAAGGAGACTACAGGGGTCATTCTGTTGGCCAGGTCAGAGATGACCGCCAGGGCCCTCCATGAACTCTTCCGGAAGAGAGAGATCATCAAGAGATATTGGGTATTTGGTCTTTCCTTTTTCAGAGCAGAGATGCTTTATTTTGAACCTTTTTTTTTTTTTTTTGAGTTGTTTTTTTTTTTAAGTTTTGTGCAGTCAAGGAATGTTTAATTGTTTTATACATGAGGAGTTTAATTACAAAATAAGATAACTCCTTATGCCCTGTTTGTGTTTTAGTTTGGTTGTCATCACTGTGCACAAAGAATACTTCCAGTTTAAACACTATGAAGATATTTGCATATTGTTTACTGGGAAGAACTGCAATGTGAATAAAATGATGAAAAATAAAGACATGTATAAACCAGCACTACCTGATATAGAGAAAAAAAATGTCACTAGCATGTTCCTAAAAAGAAAATGGTTGCCATTGTACAAACTACAATGCAAATGAAAGGGCTTATCAAAGTCTATTTGAACGTCTAATTTTGAGTAGAGTAAATTAAAGTGAAATATAGGGGAAGAAAGCACTAGTATTTGCTCAGTCTTTTTTAGTAGCTTGATTTTATTTAGTTGTGTTAAAAGTTTGTTTGAAAAGAAATACAAGAAATGGGTAGTGAAAGTTTGACCAAATTTTGATTTAAAATAAGAAAGTTATGAAATTTTGAAGATGTGAACAATCGAACAGAAATTGATGACTGTGTTATGTAGCATGTGCGCTTCCCTTCCATTTGGCCAGTGCATTAAATTATACAGAGCAAACTAATGCAACCAAAGAAACACTCTCGTCTCTCTCACTCTCATCTGGGCAGGTCATCACTGTGGGTGTGCCCAGCCCCCGGGAAGGCATCCTGGACATACCGATGAAGGAGCAGGAGGTCGCCGGCAAGCACCGGATGGTGGTCAAGCCGGACCTTGGCGACGTCTACCCCGAGAGCTGGGGTGTGCGCTCGGGGCGTGACAGGGATGCGCACACGGCCATCACGAAGTACAAGGTTCTCCACTACCATCACAACTGCGCCCTGGTGCAACTTGAACCCAGCACAGGTAGTGATAAAATTCAACACAAAGATACTGAAGTACAGTCTTGATTTTCTTTTTAAAATGTTTGTGTGCCATGTTTGCATGCCCAACTCATGCCAGTGCCAACTTTGCCTATTTTGCTGAAACTCCCAACACTCAAACAAATTGGTGTTTTGAACATTGGCGATTTGTAAGAAGAGTAGTCGTAGCTGTGTCGTAGTGTTTACATCACTGCAAAGCTTGCAATATTATCTGCAACATTCCTCACAGAAAGGTTTCCATAAAAAGTTATGTGTTTTCCAAAATCTGTCATGCATTGTGATCTTAGAATAATGCGGTATACTGCGGGATTGCACCGTGGCACACGAAGAGTTAACTGTCTTTTCTGTACGTTTTAATCCTGGTAAATTTATTTGCTCAATTCAATGTGGCATGCTGTTGTGATTTTTGAAGAGCAGCAACTGCAGTTTTTCTCATACAGTGTATGATGACAAAATGGCAGAAACCAGCCAATAAATGGACTGAAATGAAGTGAGATCTCCAAGAGGAATGAACTTAGACTTAACAAATACTCATATCCATGCAGGGTAGAATTTTTCTACATTTTTTTTCCAACTTACTAGAGATCAACTGTAATAACTTTATCAGGGGCCGGGAGAAAAATTGGCTTGGAGTATTGATGCTGTTCCCTTAATACATACTAATGTTTGTTGCTACTTGCTAATGCAAATAGTTGTGTCTGACATTCATGGGCTGATGGGATGTTGTAATGATGTATGAATGTAGAGAATTCCAATAATAATGATAGATATGCATTTGTCATCAAGCAAGATATTATTGCATGTGTTCTCTATCTTTTGTGGCAGGGGTCAAGCATCAGATCCGGGTCCACCTCGCGCAAGGCCTGGGCTGCCCTATCCTGGGTGACTACAAATACTCTCACCAGAATAAGCTGGCTCCACAGGTATGGTGACACACATTCTGCTAGGTGGGACTACACTCCCATAAAACTCCAATGGTTACATTGTGTTCCTACATGGAGATCTCAGAACTGCATTGTAACACTAGAACTAAACCAGAAGATCAAAAGTACTGTAACTATTTTTGTGTTTATGAGTACTGCAGTCAGCCTACAATATTTGATTTCCAGGTCGGAGTGTAGGCCTACACAAACAATTGTATATAGTTTTTGTATTGTTTTTAATTAGAGCTTTTGTAGGAGCAAATTGTACAGAATACATGTCATGAACATGTGTTCTGGAATCAGAGCAAATTATATAATGCTGCGCTTGCATTGGTATTGATAAATGTCTCCCATTATGCTTCATTCCTGGAAAAAAAAGTATAATATCTAACGACATATTGTTCCTCTATTGTTATACTCCATGTTTCTGTAAAGTAAATATTACAGAATGTACAGTATGCATGTGTTCTGGAGTCAAAGCAAATTATGTAATAATGTGCTTGAATTGGATTGATGAATGCTCTTATTATGCTTCATTTCTGAAAAAAAAAACACTCCTGAAAATACACAGAGACTTACGGACAGCATCCTTCGCTCCCTGGGCATCACGCAGCCCAAGGCCCGGACGGTACCGATGCACCTCCATGCCCGGCAAGTCATCATCCCGCACACGTTCAACGGGAGGAACATCTCCATCTCGACCAAGGTGCCGTGGCACTTCAGCCACAACATGAAGAGACTCAAACTGAAGTTTGATCCTTGATGAAGAGAGGAGTGCTGATTGGAGATGATCTTGTGTGACTCTCTCTGATGTTATGTAATCTTTTACAATTTGAATTACATTATGAAGGTATAGTGCTTAAAAAGTGCAATTATTCCATACCATGTACAGGCTACAACTGTACTGTAGCTTAAAGGACAAGTTCACCTTCCTAAACATAAGGATTGAGAGAATGTAGCAATATTAGTAGAACACATCATGGAAAGTTTGAGGAAAATCAGACAATCCGTTCAAAAGTTATGAATTTTTGAAGTTTTTGTGCAGTAACCTCTGGATGAGAAGACTACTGCAGTGTATGAATAACTTAGATGTAACATGCATACAACAATATAAGGAAAATTTAAAGAGAATTTCAAAAAAATTCCATCTTTTGAAAAAAGTACACATTCCCCTGACTCGTTACCGACAAATGTTATGGGTAATATTATTCCCCTTGCCTTTAAAAAGAGGCAAGTCAAGAGCTCTTTTATTATGCGAAAAAAGTGAAAATATGTTGAATTTTCTTTTACATTTTCTTTATACTGTTGTACGCATATGACTCACAAACTGTAGTAGTCTCCTCATCCAGCGGTTCCAACACAAAAATTTTAAAAATTCATAACTTTTGCATCGATTGTCCAATTTTCCTCAAACTTTCACTGATGTGTTCTACTGATATTGTTGCATTCTCTCAATCCTTATGTTTATGAAGGTGAACTTGTCCTTTGAATAAATCAGTCAAGACAGATGAACTTATTACATGGAGTAGAAGTTTTGCCAAAGTTGGGCCCAACGTCAGGAAGTTATTGAAGTTTAATGTTGCACATTTTTTTCACGCAAGCATTGGTATTCATCGCAACATCTACAAAGTGGAAGAGGTGATGTCATTATCTCACAAGTCTACTATAACATGTGATGGGTTCATGGTGGCCCAATCGCTGCATACGTTCTGCTGCAAGGATCAGTAGACCTCTATGCAGTCCAAGCAATGCTGCTAGCAGCTTGTTGTCTGTGAATAACATGAACTTGCGACCATACAAGAACATGTAGAATTTCTTTAGAGCAAAAACAATTGCCAGTGCCTCGCGCTCTTTTTGCGGATATTTCTGTTCTGTCTTTGACAGCGTTCGTGATGCAAATTGGGTGGGCTTTTCCTCTCCATTCGGAAGGATATGTGAAAGCACTGCACCCACTCCAATTGGACTTGCATCGGTGGCAACTGACACTGGAAGTTTCGGATTATAATAAATCAAACATCCTGATTCCCTATAAAGCAACTGCTTAGAATGCACGAATGCATGCTCTGCTCTGTCTGACCACACAAACTTTTCCGTTTTCTCTAGCAGTTCAGTTAGCGGTGCAATTTCATGTGCAGGGTTTGGAATGTACTTCCGGTAATAATTGAGCATTCCTAAATATGACCGTAACTCTGAAATGTTTGTAGGTCTAGCAATGTTCTCAATTTGCGCTACCTTTGAATCCATCTTGTGCATGCCTTGCGCATCGATCTTGTGCCCAAGGAACTCTACCAAGTCTCCTACAAACTCGCACTTTTCTCTCTTGAGTTTCAACCCTCGTTCTTCCAAGTGCGGAAGCACTTTATTGAGATTTTCCATGTGTTCTGTTTGTGAGCTACCCGTGATCAAAATGACTCGCATTAGCAATTGGGATCTGATAAGAGTTGGGCCACGTTTACGTTTTCAGTATGTTTACAATGAGGTAATGGTTGTGATATGATGAAATTGGTGGTCCAAGTGACCTCTTTATAATGAAGCTTTCCCTGTATGTTTGTGGTTGCAACAAATAACACAGTCCAGCAAAAACATATGAAACATTGATAACTAATGTAATACACCTTAAAGTTGTACCGGCTGATATCATCTAGTTCATAGACCAATGATATAAAAAATAATGCAAAGGTTTGAGTTTGTAATATTGATGGAGCTGTTGTGCATGTTGAACTATACCATACACCATGTATGTCCCCCCCCCCCCCCCCCCAAAAAAAAAAAAAAAAAAAAAAAAAAAAATTACAGCGGGACCCTCTGCAGTGATAACTTAAAAAATTGTAAATCAATTCAAATACAATTTCAGGGTATGAAACTGTAACTTACTACCCACATCTTCCAGAAAACCCCATCTGATTTGCTTCAGTGGTCAAAGAGAAATAAAGAGTTTTGTAGAGCTGTCCGTTGTATTCACACATTATGCAGTTCCAAGAGCATCCGAGTGATAAACTTGGAAGAATCAGATCCATGACATGCTTTACAATGATCCACATTCTTCTGTCACCACTTGGTCAAATTGGATGGGGTTTTCTGCACAATATAGGCAAGATATTGTATTTTAAGACCCTGAAGTAGCATATAGACAGTTGTCATATTGGAAGTTATCAATGCAAAAATCCAGTTGTACACCCCTAATGGGTTTTGTTTTGTTTTGTTTTGTTTTTTTGTTTTGTTTTGTTTTGTTTTTTTTTTTGGGGGGGGGGGGGGGAGAACATACTGTATTGTCAATACCCTCGTGTGTGCTGCATCTCCACAGATGCACTTTCACCTGTGCATAATTTGCACAGCATCATACGGTTTTCATGATGTATGAATCTTGTTCATCGAAGCCAAGAGAACACTGTTACCACAACAAATTCAAACTGATCATTTGCATGGAGTTGTTGGAAAGGAATTTCATTTATTGGCAAACTGATCGAGTGTAACATAAAACTCAACATAAAATTGAATAAAATATATCATTTTGAACATACTGATAATATAAACTCTTTAATGGATCATTTCTCTATCACTCCTACTTGCACTCTTTTCTCTTGCACTGCGTGATTGTCATTGCATTTTTATCCCCTTTCTGTAGGTCAAACACAAACAGAAATGCATTTAGTAGATTCAATGTAGAGAAAGCAGACCGTTTCCTGT
The DNA here is from genome assembly GCF_040938485.1 of Diadema antillarum. Lineage (NCBI taxonomy): Eukaryota > Metazoa > Echinodermata > Echinoidea > Diadematoida > Diadematidae > Diadema > Diadema antillarum. The sequence continues at coordinate 400,625 of NW_027272308.1, read as the reverse complement.
CGTAACTAACTATAGCGTACGCACAAAAGTGTGGATGAATTACTCCCTCATCTTTCAATGCACAATCTACGCATTATAATTGATACGCTCTAGTTGAATCGTCTTTCCCAGCAAGACTGTATCTAATGCATGTACAGCGAGCTGGATGAATAGACTACGGCATGTCCGCGTGAATAGTGCGCTCAAATACACGCTGACATTGTTCAACAAGATATTTTTGCACAGTTTAGAAAAACATGATGCGCACTTTGTAAAACAATGGAACAGACCAATTTGGCCCAATCCATATTACAACCAACTAATTGTACACACACACACAAAGGCATTAAAGATAATTGCAACACACAAAAAAATAGATTCAATTTCAGAAACACAGTCCATCTCAACATTTTGTCTTAAGATCTCGCATGTACTATGCAAATACATCATCAGAAGAACAGTCTACCGTTAGAAAGACTTGCTTAAGAAAGGCTAGAATGGAATAATATATTAAAGCATAATGATACAGTCTCTATTTCTATTGCACAAGGAAGCCTTTCACATTGGTAGAGATGAATTATTCAATCAATGGAAGTTGTTATTTCACTGGCGGAGCAAGTTTGTTGGCATTTAATAGAATCTAAAAGAAGGATATGTGCGGGTACTTGGTCGCATCTATTGGATGGAGATAGTGTGCACTAATTGGAGAGATGTTTGCCAAATGCATCAGATTGCACAGATGAATCAACTGAAATGTGAATGTGAATGGCTCAAGTGCTACATAGAGAGTTGTTTGCCAAATGCGTCAAATTGCACAGACGAATCAATTGAAATGTGAATGGCTCAAGCGGTGGGAAAAAACACAGCTCCAAGACTCTAATAGCTGCAAAATGTAAGGCATAATCAAAGAGCTAGCTCATGAGCTGCAGAATTAAAAGGAATGACATTCACTTACATTTGTGGAATGATGCATTTGGAAGCTTTTAGAGATGAGTTCATGATCTAAATCTTCAACACTACGCCTGACCCAATATTATGCCATCTCCAGGATTTGCATACTTTGCTCGCAGTGGGTCATGTTTTGGTCTCTGCAACCCTTCAAAGCTGATGCAATCCCTGTTGCCATGGAAACAGGGCGTGATGCCACCTCTCTTGATTCACACCCACAGAAGATGTGTACCAGGCTACGTGATGTTGCCGCATGTATTGAATGTGTGTGACCTCACAAGGTACATGTATACATGTAGTGTGTAAATCTTTTATAACCTATAACTGTACACTTTGCCACGAGGCATTTGAGCTTCACTTTGGTGAAAGCCCCACACAGCAATTCTTACAAATTTTGGAGCAGTTGTCCGTACATTTCTGTACCAAAAGCTGCACATCTGTAATAGTGATATTCAAAGATGCACATATTCACTCACCTTTATGAGAAAAACATCTGTTCAATAAAACAGAAACTATGAAGAAAGATATTTTTCTGCATCACTCAGCTTTGGTTACTGTGCCAAAGGTGCATGGCATGGCACTGTAAGTTTTCACAATCCCTCGCAAATTAGCTTGACATAAGTTCCTGCAAAAGGCATACCACAACTTGAAGAAAAATATCCATCAGAAAGGAGATCAAATAAAGTAAAAAGTAGTGACCTGCTCGGACAATTTAGTTGTCACCTGCATCAGAGCCTATTAAACAGCCACACAGTCACACCAGATTTAGGTTTGCAAATATTCAACACATTTACATCTCCTACTCGGGCTTCAACAAGTCACATTTATGCAGTCGCAAGAAAAATCTCTTTCATATCACTTGGTCGCATGCTGTATCACAATAAAAAAAATCACTGTATTTGGAACAACAATAAACAAAAAAAAAAATCAAGTGACTTTGTTTTGCAAAGTAGTACTTGAATTTTCAAGATGATTTTTGTTCATTAACATTACCTTCACCTAACTTCAATTGTTTGAATGTTCTGGAATTTATCAGAAATGCAAAACCAAATATATATAAATATACAATTCATTTGGGTTTTGTTCCTAGTTTGATACAAGAGCAGTACAAAAATAAATACCCCTTACCCCAAAGATGCAACTTGTCCAGATAACAGTAATGTTGGACATGAAGCATCCTTGACCAAAAGTGTACAATCTTAGTATGGCAACATTTCAAAGAATGCTCAGATAATGATTTCCTAAAAGGAAGATACAAAAACTTTACACTTCCAGGTTCATATTGAATTTCTTGGTTATCTGAGCAACTTCATCTATAAATACACTGTAATTCATACTTTATTTGATATTGTTTTGTATCCACATTTTCTTTGTCATTTTTGGTCAACTGAAGTGTGCATAATACTCTTCTATCTTGAATATTTAAACAAAAAGCAGAGTTCGAGAAACTTTCCATGCCCTCTAGAAGTATCACTACTAGTCCAAGATCCACAGTCAAAAGATATCTGAACATTATTCATAAATTCCATCATCATCGCCAGTATCGAGAGATATGCACTTTTCTTTGTCAACTACTGCTACATGAGCCCCTTTTTGCTTCCTCACATCAACTTTGCTTCGCATTTAATGAAACTAAATTTCATGCATCTACAGTGAAGAAAAGGGGGAGATCTGAGAATCGGAGACATGCTGTGAAGGATTTGTGTACAGTCGTACAGTGTATATCTCATAAAAGCATATGGAAAGAGGGAGGCCTTACGCCAGTGTTGGGAAAAGGTCTTTGACCCATAAATACATGTATGGTAAAACATCCTTAAACCCGATGCCAATTGTCTACCATGTCTTTTGCTTTTCAAGAAGCTGTCTACAATTGTATGTACAACTTCTACATCGTGGGCAAAATATAGACAGAGCCAGAAAAGATGAATGATCAAAAGGCCAGGCTGGGCTGGTTCACTGCCACAGTGCGTCTAATTTCTAGCACAAAAATGCCCATGAAAGAGTCGGGGATAGCAAAGCTAATCACCATATTATATCATATTCTTGTATACTAATACTGATGAGATTGGTGATAGTCCAGCTACAAAAACAGAAATGCTCGGCTCTCTACCTAACTGCTCTGAAACAACACGGCACACTTTTCAAATCTCAGATCTCGCCTTTCTTCCCTGCAAAAGATTCTGCCAAGACAGCTGCCATTTGCATAAAATCCTTGTTTTCTTTCTCGTAATACACAAATAGCAGCATGATTTTGTAATGAAAAAAATGAACAAACAACTGCGCATACGTCTACTAAAAAGAAAGTAGTGTGCGATGCTTACTGGTGACAGCAAGAAGAATTACAAACGGAAGTCAACCTTCACAAAAGTTGATCTTGCGTGATTCACCAAAAGTGTGTGAGAAAAACGGATATCTCCCGAAACATACATGTACAATGCATAATACTCGATAAACAAGTTGGCAGCCACAGAGACTGAACAGCGCTTCAAATCCATTCTACAGTCTGCCGCGGTCCCAACTGAATCGACTCACACAGGCTTGAATGCACCTCCTGACACATCACAAAGTCATCAGTGAATAGTTTCGCGAGTATTGCAACCACTTTGCTGAAGCAAACATTACAATTACTAATTGCAGAATGTTGGAACAACTTTATTTATAAAATAGCTGTTGGAACAACTTTATTTATAAAATAGCTGGTGGAAGAGCTGTTTACGTCAGTGCAGAAGAGTCATGTCACAAACACCGACCATTTCTACGACTTGTCCAAAATGAGCGGGAACAGCATCGAGTGTTGCCCCTTGAGGAGCATCTACATCCAACGAGCAGCAGGAGGGGTACAGAGTGTTCCTTTGCTGAACATTTTGAAAGAGTCTTGGTCTCTGCATGCATAATCATGAGTTTGGCGGCGGGTCATCGCTGGGTGGGATGTGGAAGCTCTCGGCTTCCCTCGCCTCGGGGGAGAGCTGCTCGAAGTGGAGGGAGAAAGAGGTCAGTCTCTGCTCCAGCTCATCAAAGGAGGGGCTGTCGTGGAAGAGGAGATGTGGAGAGTTTGAATGCAAAAACAGATAAACACCAATTTCAAGTCTTTAAAGTGAGATCATCATCAAATAGAAAAAAGTAAGATAACAGCTGTATTTTCAATAATATTACTGCACATGTTACATAGCAAGAAATATTTTTGAAGATATTATCAGAACATTATCACACGTACTGCGTAACAGTTCAAATTCGTAAAATTCTTGAATCGAGTTGTCTTCATTGCAACTGAATGACAATTGCCCTACAGCGACGTAAATAAGCATTGAATTCATCTGTGTTTAGTAGAGTAGTAGCCATGGCTCCTACTAAACACTGATGAATTTGGTGCTTATTTATGTTGATGTGGGGCAATTGTCAATCAGTTGAATTTCATCACACATACAGTATCTTAACTCTTCATGTGCCATGCTGGAAACCCCCTTTGTGCCACATTATTCAGAGACACTAACGGTTTCATGCTTTGAGAAAACATTCTGTTTTTCAAGTCTATGTAAATTCTATAGATTTCTGTTTATCTGGACAAATAGTGAGTAAAGTTGGAGAGAAAATGCCAAGCTTTGCTTTGATGTATTATTGTACTGACAATTCTATAATTGTTTTCTTTCACATCACCAGTAGCTACATTACTGCAAAGGCATGACTTTTGCACACAAAACAGTGACAGAAACTTAGAAATTACTCTCAAATCCAGTAGAGAACACCTCTCGATAATCAATACTACATGAAATGCAAGCTTTATGTGAGAGGAATGGAAGTGCGAGAAACGCTTTCATTGTACCGCAGCATTTGGTGATTTATCGATCGGATTGGGCGGATCGGTGCATTTTAGCAGAATATGCGAAGTTGGCACGCCGTAGACTGAGTCGGACGTGCGAACATGGCACATAAAGAGTTAATTACTTTCTTTGATTTTCAGATTATATCTCAAATATGTCAAATTGATAAAAATAGTTATCTATTCTTACATTTGTACATTCAAATTCTTCAAAAATACCCATTCCCAGTCCCAGAGACCACATATCTGTGGTTTTGTGCTGCATGTTATAAATTTTTGTTGTTGTTCATTTCTCTGAAGGGTAGAGTAAAAAATTCTCTATTTGAGCCCTTCGTTGTTCACATATATTGTTTGCTTTGGTTGCAGAATTTTTCAAAAGCATCCTGATTAACTAAAGTTAACAATTGATTCTTAAATTGGCCACATATTCAATATGAAGATAAAGGTTCCTATTTCTCTCTTCAAATCTGAACAATTTAACAAATACTAATAAAGCTTTAATTCTTGACCAGTTCATAATTTTTTTTTCCCATTATAAGATGAAAGAAAATACGCTTCATATCTTTATATATAATCACATTATAATTCACATTTCAATGATACCTGAAAGACATTTCCTTAAATCAAGAGTGAAATTAACAAAAAATGTAACACTCATGGGTACTCATACCAACAAAGTAAAGTAGTAAACGACCTCTAGTTATAAACGGATGGGAACGTGACGAATTAGAATGGGAAAACAATTTCTGGCAATGGTGTATCACTTCTACTAATCTCTCTTCCCAAGTGAATCACAGGAAACATTAAAGGGACATCCTGGTTTGCTCTATAGTCATAGCCTTCAGATGAACATACACCAAAGGATCCAAAACTGGCAAATAAAAAAAGGGAAATTCCCTGTTACACACATCAGGGAATATCCCCTGTTGACATTACTGTAAAGTGGTGCTGTGGTGGTGTATGTGGTGTTGTCTTCTGTTTGCATTTTGTTATGATCATTTCTGAGTACACACACTCTCTTCTTTAGTTCTTAACCCATTGAGGATGGACTGCTTTTGCTATAACACGCATTTCCCCAAAACACCTGCCCAAGTATTCTCAAGACTAGTCTTCAAAGGGTAACGGACAGTTGTGGAAGTTGGGTAGTATGTACACATTGTACATGTACATGCTGAGTGAGACATACAGTTGTACATGTATGTAATAAACAAATGCATGATTAGCAAAAGTTCAATCATTTGATGACACAATAATTACTACCCCCCCCCCCCCCCCCCCATGGTTAGAAATCTGCTGATCATATGATCTGGGGCAGAGGTCATGGGGTGGCTCGAGACTGACCGCTCATCGGGTTCCAGCCGGACGCAGGTCAGCATTATCTGGTGCAAGGTCTTTGGGCACATGTCGCAGAAGCCCTGCATGAAGGCCGGCTCGTCCAGGCCGTAGTCGTTCCTCCGCGGCAGATCGTCGGGGCAGGCGCTGACCCTCCCGATGATCTCGCACATGACGATCCCAAAGGAGAAGACGTCCACTCTTTCGTTGTAATCCTTACCTTGAATATGGAGGGAGAGAGAGGGGAAAAACATGGAAACGATAATTCCTCTGGATTTATATCACATATGAACTTTGTTCTGTAGCACTGCAACTCAAAATTGCTCTTAAGACAGCACATAAACGTTGTGCAAAATTATGACATACATTTTTCTGTATAAAAGTTCAAAATTCTGACAACACTGCTACAATAATCAACAGAACCCTTGTCCATTTGTACCTGGACGCAAGACCCTTGACACTGAGGCATTCAGTGCTCCTCTACCTTGTACTTCATACCTATGACAGTTACTTGAGAAAGTAAAAAAAGAGGTCACTGGAGTAACCTGACATGACAGGAAAGGGGGATTATCAAAATGACGGGAATTCCACACTGAATGAGAGTCAGTCTGGAAAGGAGTACAATTTTCTGAGCAAAACGATGAAAATTTAAAGGCACTTTAATATGAAATTGTGAAGTTCTGCTAATATTTTTTTAAATGAAATAGTTCTTGAACAGTCAATATGAATATGCAAATAGTGAAGTCATGATGTCATCCTCTCATAACTTGCCATATATTTGCTTACACATAAAATTTAGAAATTTCCACTTTTCATTCAAGCACAATTATGCCTTCATTATTTTGAAGTTATTCGACCAGGAATAAATTTGTTTTACACTTTTATAACAGAAAAAAATCATTCTTTATAATTTTTTTTTCCTTTACACAATCAATGGAAAATCGTGGGGTGATGACATCATACTCATTCATTTACATATCCATGTCAACTATTCAAGAACTGTGATGCAAAAATTAGTGAATCTCTGAAATACCATAACATCCTTCCTTCTGACCCAATTTTGGCCAAATATTCACCCTTGTGGCTGTAATATATAATTTTACTCCTTCTTTTCAGACAGCTTTAAAGTGGCCTGAATTCCCCTGTAAGTGGTGAAAATGGTGGTGATTCCACCCTGAATTACCTCTTAGCATCTCTGGAGCCATCCAGTACGCCGTCCCCACCACCGTGTACCTCTTCTTGGCCCCTGCTGTGGAGTTGGCGCTCCTCCCCCTGCCCTGGCTGTTTGAACACATGCAGTCCTTCTCATCCACAAACACCCTGGCAAGACCAAAGTCGGCAACTACCACGGATCCGTCCTGCGTGAGAAAACACACATCAATAGTGGTGGATATGTACATGTATCTCGAGGGACTTAACTCTCACATGACTTTGCCTAGTAGAAACAATGTGAAAGCGTTCATTATGGTTTTTGTTTAGTTTGGTTTTTGTTTAGTTTGTGCAGTTCACTTTGTTATGATCATGGAAAAACAATCATGTCTATTCAAATGATGCCTCTAGATTTTGGTGGTCCCTAAGCGTTGTGTTTTATAACTCTACAGGCATTGTCAGACTGGCACAGGATTGAGAAGTTTAAGATTGCGAAGTCTTCACGATCTTTTGTCATCCGGTCGCACCGGCAGCGAAACTTCTTGATCTTTGGATCAAGAAGTTTTGGTCATTAGTGCGCGTGTGCAAGGAAGAAAAAAGAACACGCTGTCTGATGGCTACTGATTGTGATGTAACAATGAGCACCTTTACAACAAGATAGCTGTGAGCTTTAGGAGGCACCGTCCACAAACAGGTGGTGGACTGGTCATGTGACAAAGATCGTGAAGTTTCAGTTCCTAGTGGTCACACTGGCAAAAGGTCAAGAAGTTTGGCTAGGTGGTGGAAATATCCATAGTTGGGGTGGAAAGTTTTGTGAGAAGTTTCAAGGGAAGTTTCAAGGGAAGTTTGCAGTCACACTGGCAAAACTTTGAGATCTTTATAAAGATTGCCATCTTTAAACGTCGCAATGTTTTGCCAGTTTGACTGCGCCTTATGGCAAATCTGATCAAGAGAGTATCAATTGATGTCACTTGAAAATGCCAGTGGTCATTCAGATTTCATTTCAACAAGAGTCAACAATAGGACCAGGCCCTACAAATGAAATGTGAAACAGTCATTTGAATGAGTCTGATATCTATTTTCATTACTTCACAAGGAGTCTCCACAGATGACAGCAAAATTTGGACTTGGGCCACTCTCATATTCAAGTATTCAATTATTACTTTGAGGTGCCACCAACATGAAGTGTCTATGAAAAGGCTTTTAAGTGAAACCATCAACACTTCTTTCCTTGTGTGTGTGGGTTCTTTTTGTTGTTGTTGTTGTCGTTGTTGTTGTTGCTTTGTTTGTTTTTTTGCAAATCTATTGCATGTGATCCTCTGCTGTATCATTCATGACAACTCTCTTTCTTGGGGCAAATTGTATTGTGCTGTCTAACATATATCAATATACCTACCGCTCTGACAAGACAGTTATTCGAGTTGAGATCGCGGTGGATGATGCCCATGGCATGAAGGTATGCCTGTAAGACAATCAAACAAAGACAGACACACAGGTGAGATACGTAACAAAGATTAAACTCAACAATTGCTTCACTAGTCATCAAAATGTTGCTACTTTACCTCGTACACATTCTACATGTACTTGTTGCAATACATATTTCATAAAGACAGGTTCCAGAATGTAGTCTATATGGCAAACATGGTGAGTTCCTTTACATGTTTTCTTGTTTCCATGCAGTATATTTCACATGCATCCATTTCTCCTAATTAAAAACATGGTGCAAACACAGTTACAAATGTACGTAGTGTACATGTACATGGTATAGGTGAGACTTTACATTCAGACCATGTGATACAAGCAAGCATTACTTCTTATAAAACCCTTCTCAGAAATGATGAGACAACATCTTCCATATATAGAGACAATTTTATGCAGAATCTTTTTCATAACGTCATATCACGCTATGACATGTGATTGTTGTATGAAGTGAAACCCAGAGCAATGAATAGTTGTACTGCTTTTAACTGTACAATAATTGCAGTGATCATGACACTTTTATTAACTAATAAAGGGGAGGAAATCTACTTTTCTCCACTTGTCGTTCACGTTGTGAATCCACTACTGAAATTGAAGAGGCATTATGGAAGAGTTTCACATATAGTGGCTATAAAATGCACCAGTTCAAGTTCCTCGCATCTCATCAAAATTGAATACTTGTGACAGTTGCGATCTGTCTGGAGGTTTTGGTAGGCATTGAAATTGTCACAGGTAAATCTCCATTTTCAAATTTGATATGAAAACTTTTCAAGCTTAAAGACAGACTGCACTGTCTGTGGACACTTACCATTCCTGAAGCAATGTCCCTTGCAGCATTTATTCTGTGCAACCATGGAAAGGGCTTATCCTGTGCAAGGAGAGAATAGAAAATAGTGATGGAAAATGAATTCATTGTGCAAAAATTAATGTTTTTCACAAACGGCTCCTTACAACCATGTTAAGCATTCGTCAAAGTCGAGCATAGAAGAGAGTAACTCCAAAGAGTAGCAGGATATGTCCCATTGGCGTAATCATATGGTATACTTAAGGCCTTAGTTCTTACAGTTTGTAAAGACGATACAATAAAAACAGAGAATGCAGATGGTGAAAATAGTAGGCAGAGATAATTAAGTCTTAAGCGACAGGTGAAACTATTGAGAGATCAAATTCTATTTGTGGCAAACAATAAAAGAAAAATGATAAAAGGAATATGGTTCAGTTACAAGTACAGCATGTACTTATCATGGGACACAGTCTTTCAGATACTGCTTCACTTGCCACTTTTTTTTTTGCCAACTCAACAAAAATGATTTATATGATATGAATGATCAACATCCCTGCGTTGCTATAAGCTGTACGTCGACTGAGGATTACAACTTGAACATTTTATGCACAAGGCAGCACAACAGACAACTTTCCATTTTAATTCTATAGCTGACAATATGAATGCTTACAATCTACCCTTTCTGTACCAAGGACTACAGACAGTGTGTACAACACTTTGAGGTTTTCTGCATCAATTGGCATTTGAAAGCCCACAAAGGTTAACACATAAAATCCTATACTCATATTTTTCAATGCATACATTATATCTGTGTAGCTCCTTCCAGTTGATACTTCACTTTTAATAATGCTAAAGGTTTTTAGTTTCCTTCTTCTTCTTCTCTCTCTACAAATTTGTAACTTGGAGTTATCAATTTTTTCCCTCTCTGTTTCGCTTCTCAGTGCTCAGCTGACATTCTGTTTGGCCTGAGCAAATACAAGTATCCCATCATTGATCTGGGTGCAATAGTGATCCATCTCAATGTGACACAATTATGAGGGGCTGAAATGCATCCGGCACTGCCTGAGAAAAAAAAAATGATACTCCTTGCCCAGTCTTCCTCACTTCACGCCGAGTGACAGAACTTGTGGATTGTCCACGCAAGGAGAATAGTACAGCATGTTTATGCATTTTGTGAATGATGATCATTACACCTTCTACTACATGTACTTCATAAATGTAATATGCCCCTCGATGTATAATCTAGAATAACAACTAGTGTCACGGAAGCTTTGCAATCTCCTATAATTTTACTTATTTTAGTCGCAGATCTAGGAAATGTATAAAGTGCACCATACCCACTTCCGTCACTCAAATACTATTCAAAACAAAAGATTAAAAGTATAAAGTGAGTTTGCACCTATGAAAATATTAATGTATACTCAGGTATTTAGGGGTTATTACCTAATCTGTTCTTTTCCAATTGTGACCTACAGCAATACAACACATGAATGTACATTCCCTTCTAGACTTACTATGACACAAAAACTTCAACCACAAAAAGGAAATCATCAAGACAGACAAAGACTTCAGGGGCTAGGTCATTTACTTTTATCACACACGAACCCCCATACATTAATGTACATTGCCACATGTCAACCAAGCCACCATCCATCTAGTGCTAGGTGCAGGAATGATTTACCACATTATGTACTTGGAAAGGTCTCCTATTCTAGCATGCCTTGTGGTTTATTGTGCTATAATCACTCGCACACCGCTTCCCAAGCAAAAAATGAAGAAGCCATTAAAAAAAAAAGACAACAGCAACTAACAAACAACAAAGAGTACAAATAAAAATTAATGCTGTCATCAAAATTAATGGATTTTTGTCAATCTCTTTGAATTCTAAGGCTTGTGGACATCAAAACCTGACACAAACGAGTTTGCATGCTGTTGATGTTTAAAAAAAGACAATGAACCAATGCTACCTAAACAGTCCCTGTTCATCGTAAAGAGCAAATGACAAAATGACTGTCAATGGATGTAGACTATGAGGAGAGCATCCCGCAAAATCCACCAATATCCTGCAAATTCTCACATCCTGTAACTACAACCACAGTCGCTACTACCCCGCGCTTAAATTGCCGCACGTCAACCTAGCTAGAAAGCCACCACCAACCTGGTGCAAGGCTCAGGAAGGTACTTTGGGGAGGCCTCATAGCTCCTAGCATGCCATGTGGTCTATTGGGCTATCACTCATACAGCTCCTATGAAGCCAGCGACAAACAAACCACCGAAAAAAAAACATCAACAAAAAACAAACAACACACAGCTAATGGACTGCCGCCGCCTACGTGATAATTCAGGCAACCATGAGGCGATGCACGACACAAGTACGTCAGAATCCCAGCAACAACAACAACAAAAAAAAAAAGACCCAAACAAAACAAAACAAATATACGCATCAGCGAGGATAAAGGAAGGAAGTAATACGTCTGGAATTACTGTTAGTCTCTTTAGAAGCGAGGAAGCGCAAAACCGGAAGAGGGATGTCCAGATATAATCTATTGCTAAATTCAGTGGAATGATGCGAGTCTGTCAACAGATGCAGCAAGCTGCTGGTTGAGGTTTAGGATACCTAAAGAGGAAGTGATATTTTACGTAATAATTGACAACCTTGAGTGTGACACCAGAATGTATTGTACAAGCTACGGATAATGCATTGCACAAGTAGAAGATGATTGCAAAACAGCCCTTGAATACTGGGGCAATATAATTTTGTTGCCCTAGCAAACTGTTCTGTTGCACAGAGTGATAATAGGGAATAAAAGAACAACAAACAAACAAACAAATAAAAACAATAACAAAAAAATTGCAATCATGTTTAATATGCTACAGTGTATTTCCACTCACTTGCCTTGTGAGGCATTGTGCATATCAACTATGAAATCAGCTTTCCATCGTGACTTTGCAAACTAAACCCCTTGATTCTGAGATTTTGCTAATTCCCATGCAGTTATCACACAGCAAATCAGATTCCAGTTATCAGTGGGTTAAGACACTGAGACTGCACTCTCCATAAGATTCCAGTGAGACTTTGAGCATTACCGAACCTAAAGCAAGACATTCCTTGATACACTGCTCATCATTTTGATGGTTCCGTGACATTTGCTCCTGCGACAACTGCTCCATTCTTTTTTTCTCCAATGACTTTATACGGTTAGACTTGGGTTTGTGATATAGGGTATAAGGTTTAGTTTGATGTGAAGATTAAGATTAGGGATACATTTATGGGTAGAATTTATGTTCAGCTCAGCGTGCAGACATTCCATGGGAGCAACTGTTGCAGGAGCAAAATGTCATGGAACCCATTTTGACATTGACGAGATTTATGAAGCACTTACGAGATCTGATATGACCTTCAGGAGTGTTCCTCCACCGACGTACTCTGCAAAGGGAAGCAGACAAGTACGAACTCTCACAATTCGATTCTCTAAAGAGCAGAAACGAACCAAATGAGACTTGTAACAAATTATTTGATTGACGACAGAGGTTGCAGTTTTTTTTCCTTTTCCTTTTCAACAGCACAAAATTTAACTTGACCAGTGGCAGATCGGGGGGGGGGGGGGGGGGGGGGGGCACTGGGCACGCTCCCTCTTTATTTTTGTTAAAACAAAAGAAATAATAAGAAAAAAAATGGGGGCATGTGCCCCCCTTAATTTTGTAAAGGCGTCTTCCCTTTACAGAATTCCTGGATCCGTCCCTGTTGACTAATACTTTTTACTGATCTTTTATTAAAACATAATGACCATTTCAATCTTAATACATACCCTTTCTCAAAATCCATCTTTCTTATGACAAGGAATTTTCATTAATCTCTACATCCATTGTGACTTGTCGAGAGTAATGTATATGCCATACATTCCATTTGCAAATTCTGCGAGTACTAGCACTATTTGTGAATTTTACAACACGAAAAAGTATCGACTTTGATCCTAACATGAATGCGACGTGCATGCTGCGTACATTTCTCCATGCATGCAGGGAGTCATGACTCGCAAAAAATTAGACTCTCACTAAATATATGGCGTATACAGCACATCTACAGAGAGAACTTCTTTTCAGAGGACAAACTGGTCTGTCTGGTCCTCAATGAGTCATTTTTCTTCTCTTTTTCTTTGAAAATGAGGAATGACTCTGGCAGTGAGTCATGTCTGGATCAAGCTGACAGGAGGCAGAATCTTTACCTGTCACCAGATTCAGTCTCTTGTCTTTGTAGAGGACGCCAATGAATTTCAGCACATGGTAGTGGTCGAGACTCCGCAGGACTTTCACCTGGTTAAAAAAAAAAGAAAAAAAGGAGAGTGGAGCCATGAATCACAGTGCACATTGTTAGACAGAATTAAAAAAAAAAAAGATGCTTAGAAATACATTGTACAAATGTCTGAGTTTTCTTGGTGTTGGGTGTTGGTAGCACAAGTCTGCTACACCAACAGGAATGGTAGAAATGTAATGGGTTGGGAAAATATTAATCATTTTTAGATTTTCTATTTTGTCATTCAACATGCCCCCTCCCCATCCCAAATTGATACATGAGGAATGTAACAATTACGGGAAAATTGTGACACTAGAAAAAATCACATTTTAACGAAACTTGCCAGGCAGATTAGCTGCAGAAAATTTTCATCAGTTAGGGAGATCATACAACAGGAGATTCAGGCTTCTACCAACCTTCAGTTGTGATTTTATAGTGATTGCCAGGTAGCTGTTCAAAGCTACCTCAAACAAGGCCAGAAAAATAATCACACACCCCAGTGTGCTTTCAGTGACTTTGTTGACAAAGCAAATAAGGGAGTAAGATTCTTTTACAATGAAATTTTACTCTCAGTATTTTTGCAGTTTGTGAACCCTCACCACCGATAACCAACATCATGTCACTGACTTGCACTCAACATTTTACAATTCACCATCATAGCCACAAGCAATTTGTGCAGCTAGCTACAATTATTTTAGCATGATGGATTCTACATCACTTGTACTGAGCCGACTGTACAACCAGTTGCATACCATATGCACATTACAACATGGCAAAATCTCACAACTTTTCTTTGGTGCCCTTTACAGCATCAAGATTTTCTGGTGCAGTATGAATGGGAAAGTCTCAACAACACACACTGTTTGTAATGTCATAATATTGACTCAGTGAGAATGGTCCTGTGTTTTGTAACATATTGTGCATGTTTCTCAAATTGTACAATACAATGTACAATGTATGTATATATATCATTGTGGAATGTTTATCCTTGGTGGTCATACTAATGTAAAATGATATGGTTTATCATCAAAATCTCTAGACCACAGTTGCCTGTCAATGCATTAGTATGGCATCTTTAAAAAAGATGAAGACGTGATGGTTAAAAATCATTTACGTGTCACTGCATGTTACACTGACTCATAGCTTCTGTATTCCCCCCCCCCCACCCCCTTATCTTCTCCACTGCAGTGGGAATCTCTTGGGAAAGACCACCGGATTTGAGGACTCACGATAACGCAAGTGCCTCCCCTTGCAAGCGGACACAGTATATGTTGCAACAAAAAGAACAAAAAACTGTCCAGAGATAAATCATGAATCCACAGGAAACATAGACAATGGAAAGTGAATCTCTTCCCCCAATACAGCTCCTTTTTCTGCCAAGTTATACCTTCCTTCCTCTCAGTTACACCAAAAAAAAAAAAAAAGACAAAAAAAAAAAGACAAAGTGATGTTACAAAAAGGGGGATTAAATTTCACCAGTTCTGTGTAAACATCCCAAATTCTCTTTGTGTTATTCTAGTGCTCCCGTTTACATTCCAAAGCATGACGCAGAATCACATTCTGGGGAATTTGGAGAAGTTCAAAGCATAATTAAAGGCCTGTCATCAAAAGGTAAAGTTCAAATCATAATGGCCTGAGTTAATAATAATGATAAATAACACTTTTATACAGCACTTAATACTGACATTTCTATTCAAAGCGCATTGATACAGAAAAATATTACATGAAAATACAGCATTACATACATATAATATGTGACCCTGCATCACAAAACCAACAAAAGTCGCTAGACATGGATTTTGGGCAGATTCTGAAAGAGCAGACTCTAAGCTTGTACAGCTCAATTGAAATGGACTCTCCTAACCTATTTAAATATTGGAAAGAAGGCACACACTCTGGAAAAGTGTGAACTTAGAAAAGAGGCTCTGAAGTGCAGAGTCTATTCAAGCACTTTATCTTTACCAAACAATGCTAGCTGTGAGATGAATGGGACAAACACAGGATGTAAACCACTGGAGCAACAACAATGAAGAGATTATCAGATTAGGCTGAAATTAAAGAGGAGTAGTACTCAATTAACACATTCTGTCCATGATTAATGCCAACTTTCAAAGCAGTAGCATTATCCCTTCAACAGCTATTAGACTTGAAAGTGAAGAGTGTGCAAAGGGTTATCATGAAATGAAAAAAGGCCTCTTAAGACATACCTGATCTCACTACTCTACAAAAAAAAAAAAGTGTTGTAGAAAAACTGCTGAAAATGCACTCTCCCATTTATTTTATGATCCCAAACTTTTAATAAGAATTATGCTTAAAATATGAAAAACCCAATATTGATTTGGTTGACCCGTTTCACCTTTTTTGAGTCCTCACGTAAAATCAAAGGGTGCGACTTTTTGTTCGTTTTGTGATGCACGGTCACATATAAGAACAACAAAAATAAGAATTGGGTAAATATTTAAGTTTTCAGCAATGATTTAAACTTATCAACACTTTCAGCATTTCGGATAAGAGTTTAAAAAGTTAGAGCAAATCAAAGCCCTGATTTGGAATTAGTCCATTAATAGGCATACATGTGTAGCTTGCACATGCTGGTGTGAGCATGCATTTAGCACTGAATGTTTGTTGGTGTACTGAATGTTTCACATGCATTTTTTCATGAACAAGATTGAATCTGTCTTTGTAAATTTTGTACCACAAACACTTCTTCATGACTGAAGAAAACAACATTAGATAATTTTTCTTGCACATAACATACATGAATAATCAGTAGAGCACTTGACAAGACCATGATACTGGCACAGAAATATAACAGGTATTCAGTGTTTTATGTTGATTACATAAATTCATTACATTAGCTCGTCCAGATAGAATTAAGTTACAATTGTATGTTTGCTAAACTATGCCCATTTCCACATCTTTTGATGCATACAAAATCCTACCTTGGGAACCAATTCTAGATCTTCCTCGATAGTTGATAATGACTTTACATTTTTTTAAGCCCAGGCACACTACATGGCACCGATGTCTGTCAACGAAAGCGAAATAAACTTTACTCCTGAAGGCATTTGAAATCATCCTCCCTACGTGTATGAAAGTTAAACAAAAAGCACAACACCCCTCCCCTGCCAACTGAATGAAGAAACAAAAACAAAGAAGCAAGACAAATCAAAACAACAAAAGCAAAGCAAAATCTCCACAATCACTCGCCCCCCCCCCCTCAAAAAAAAAAAAAAAAAAAAAAAAAAGGTAACAACACCCTCATCCTCATTTACCACCAGTGATTTGGCTCAGTCGGTAGCGCGTCTGCCTCCAGATTGACGAGTACCGGGTTTGATTTCCCAAGTCTCACTGAGCAAAGTTGTGAACATATTAATTAAGTATTTTGCACCCTAAGGGGCAAAAAATACTCTATCCCTCGGATAGGACGTTAAATGGAGGTCCCGTTTGTGAGTGAGTCGCAACTCATGCACATAAAAGATCCCACTTCATTTATTTATCACAAAGAGCAGGGTGCAAAAGCCGCTAAAGTGGTCCCGCCTCACACCCAACTGGACTCCATGGAAGACCAGCTGGTGCAGCTGAATATGGGCTATCCAGCTATCTTCTCAGATGGATATGAAACAAAGAAACAAAAACCAGCTATGACCCAATTACTACAGTCTTCTACCTCACTAGAATATTTCCATGACAACTTACCTCCTTGAGGAAGTCCCTCTGAGCAGCCTCACTGTACCTGAGCAACTCCTTGATCACCATCACCTCACCCGTGTATCTATGAGTGACCTGCCAGTCAGCCAATAAGGAATAGATTGTACATTCATTAGCACACTGCATATTAAACGTTCAGTGAATGGCCATACAAATCTATTCCAATACCTACAAATTCATTCTCCTGCCTACCGGCATTCTTCCGAACAATCAATATTTTCTATCAAGTAACTTTAAGTTTGTGTGTGTGTGTGTGTGTGTGTGTGTGTGTGTGTGTGTGTGTGTGTGTGTGTGTGTGTGTGTGTGTTCTTTTTTTTCTACATAGACATATATAAGACAATTTAGAGTGTAATCATATAGATATCAAAGTACAGTTATTTATCAATCAATATGATATATACCGGCCTCTGAGTCTGGGCTCAAACCTTTACTTGTCCCAACAATATCACTTGTTTTAAAGTCGAATTCCATGCCAACTTAAAGTTAGTCTGAAAAGAAAGAGTAACATATCATGACAAGTACAACGGTGAAAATTTGGTCGAAATTGGATTACAGTGAGGAAGTTAGTAATGAAATTTCAAAGATTCACTAAATTTTTTTCATAACTGTTCTTGAACGTATGATGTAAATGAGTGAGCAGATGATGTCAACCCTCACAATTTTGATTGATAGTGTACAAAGAAAAATGATGAACATTAATTTTTTTGCAACTGATTGACAATTTTTTTTTCTGCTATAAAAGTATAAAACATCAAGTTCTCCATCACTGAATAAGTTCAGCTAGATATACATGTAAAAGGATTTGAGACTGGGGTTGTGAGGGGATGACACTAGAAACTCACTATTTTTGCATATATTCATATTGACAGTTCAAGAACTGTTTCGTGAGAAATTAGCGAAACTTCACAATTTCCTACCTTCCATAATTTTCATCTGATTTTGATCAAATTTTCATTGCTTTGCTCGGAAAAATTTTAATCCTTCCTTTCAAACTAGTCTGTTAGCTTTCATCTACATGTAGGTTTCCCTTTTCATTAGTAAGAAAATCTGTTTACATGCACAACCAAACACGCAGAAAAAAGTGAGACAAATTGTCAATTTGAACAGACTGTCTACTTTATACATCTAATCTACATGGCATATATCATACAGAATTCTCTTTATTAAAATCAATCTGTACACAGAGGTGGCATTAATGCACTCTGAAGGCGAGAGAGGTCTATCAGTGGGGGTGACCGCTTGACTCACCTTCACTGCTTTCCCAAAGTATCCCTGCCCCAGTACTTCCCCCTTGATGAGGTCCGCCGGCCGGAATATTCGGTGGTTCTTGTTGGACACCTTGTGGGACTGGGTCCTGGACAGCGGGGAGGTTGGACTGCAGACGCCAACAAAGTTCCTGCGCCTGGAGAAAATACAGAAGAACAGATACACATGGTAACAGAAGGATTACCTCAAAACATTTTCATGACATGCAATACTAAAAACAAACACAAAAATACTGGTTAAGTAAATAAATAAATACCACCATTTCACTGAAACTTGTTGAGTCAACAACTTTCATTACAGTACTCGTATAAGTACATCCACACAACTTACTCAGTGCCCAAGTAACTTAGGGACGGCTGTATGACCTCTGCCCCCGTGTTGGGTTCATGGGACTGGCTGCGGAAAAAGATCTCCGAACGCAACATGTCGGCAGTTCTGCGCGGGACACGTACTGCAGAGCCAAATCACAAAATCATACAACAGTATATCTCCTAAAAAGGAGAGAAAAGCTCACGAAAGAGATTATGCTGTCGCAAATCCCACAAAGCACCTTCCTCAGTACTCTATTAGGAAGCAGTCGGCATAACAAAGACAAGATTTCTAGTCAGTGGTGTTGCTGCCTCTTACATCTCCCAGTCTACATCAGTCAATAAGCGTTTTTCCACTCACGGAGCACCGTAATCACTTCACGAACAAGGGAACCTTCACATCCGATCCTCTATTTGAGGCTCGCAGACGGAAAAAAAGAACATGGAAAGTTTAACATCCAGTTGGGAGGATTGTCGATAAATTCTGATATCCCAACATGCCTGAAAAATCCAAGGAAAGTCAGGATTATCAGAAAAACTGACGAATAATAATCAAAACCAAATTCCTCTAGTGACAGTTCATACTTTTCTCCCACACAGATGTGCATGTGTGTGTGCAGACAGCACAGTGACAGCTACTTTGCGATAATCTCTGAGATTCTCACTTTTTGATGTATGCATCCTTCTGACACGATGCCTCAAAACAATCTGGTTCATTCCAAACAGCACTGCCGCCCAATCGAAAGGCTTTCTGCATTTCTACATACGAGTTTGCGTCACTTCCTCCTGACACCGAAAACGACCCACACGTATTGTCTGGCCACCACTATGAAAATTCCCGGGATTCTTCAACACTCATTTGCCTACAAATAGCAGCTACTTCTACTTCCTTTCTCCATGGACCACACTTCAAATCACTTCATTCTGAGCAGGATGACCAGCAGTTAAAGGGCTACCTTACCCAAGCATGTCTTTTGGATTCAGTGAATGCTATAGAGTTACAGTGATAACGAAAGATAAAAGTGAAAGTTTAGGGAGTCTGACAAGCCATTCAAAAGTTTAATTTCATTTCCCGCAAAAGAAATATAAACTAAGTACAAATCATATAATGTTAATAAAAAAACAAAGTTAGTTATCACAATGACCTTTTCTATTTTTGAGTGTGCATGAATTCCACATTTTTTTTTTTCAAAATTCAATGTGCAGCTTGGATCATTCATGATTGGAACTTTACACATAATTTGAGATGCCACAGTAGTAATGAATTCTGTTGTAATAAATTGTGTTTTATTATTTGTCTACAAGTGTGATAAGACAAAAGATTTTGAAAGTGTCTGTCTCAAGAGAGCTGCACATGGAATTAACCTAATACACTTGAACAATTCATAGACTCAGAACTGATTGATGGACTTTCCTAATAAACCTTTTTTTCTTTCACAGATTATTTTGCATTCCCTGAATCTACTACTAGTACGAACTATTCAATGTTAGGGACACTTCCCTAACCTTTAAACTGCGGTTTCATTTTTTTTTCTTTCCCCGGTTACAACAAATGCCTCCTTCACACAAAACTTCCTGTTTCTATGCGGGAGTTTACCATGACCTCTCTATCAATCATCATTTCTCTGGTGATGCCCATCGATTGTTTTGTAAACAAGTCCAGATTTACATACTAATGTACAATTGTACACTCTGCCCAGGCTACAAATGGAATATATTCCATGGAAGCATACAATATGATTCAAGAGTCAAAATAACAGATTCTTGTTTTTTGTTTTGTTCTTTTTGATGACCAGGATTGAGGAAATGAGTGACTGCTGGGAAAAGTTGAAAGACATCTACTGCAAGTTATGCTTTGAAAAAAAAATGCTGTGAATTTATTCATTATATCAACAATATGATGATGATAACTCGGCATTACATTTCATTGACTCATCTGATCAATATCATGATTTCCACAATTCCCACTATGAACACATATGTATGTTCATGTATTAAGCACCTGATGTATTCATTTTTTGAAATTCAGGTATATTTCTTTCTTTTGTTATTTCACTCTCTATTTATCCATCCATCCAATCATTCATTCATTCACTCATTCATTCATTCATCTGTTCATCTTTATACGTATCAATTCACTGAATAGATTAATTTATCTTTTCATTTATTCAATCCCGTGTAGTTGTGTTCTCGTTCATATATCTCTCATCCATCTATCCATGAAGTATATCTATCTATCAAAATATATCTGCCTATATACAGTGTATACCCATATCATTTTCTAGATGACTGTAAAAAAATGAAACCACTTGAATCACTTTCCACCTGTGCTCCACACTTTTTCATCACCAATCATCTATTGCTCCCCCTGGCTGTCATACCCTACATAACGCTGTGGCAAACCCTCAAAAGGCAGTCATCTAATCTCACGTCTGATAGTCTATTGATGTCCACTGTGCAATATTTTCCCCTTACGTACATAGTCTCTTAACCCGTTGAGGACGAGTCCCGATTATACTCAGGCAGGTGTCTACGGGAAATGCGTGTTGTAGCAAAATCAGTCCGTACTCAATGGGTTAATTCATTCTAATACTCCATGAAAGATATGACGAGGCGCACTTATTGTATATAATGAAGGTGGAGGTCATGCCACACAATATCTCTCTGTCAGAGATGCCACACAAACTTTAAGGCTCACAAAATATTCTGATTTTTTTTTTTTCATGCCTGTGTACATTCATGAAATATCAACCGCATATGCCACATATTTCACAGGGTGTTTATTTTTGTGAATTTCATGCATCTGGTGCTATTTGCAAATTGAACAACGCATGAAAATATTAACTTTGATCCTGACATGAATGTGACATGCATGCATACACTTCTCCATCCATTTCTGTATTCAACGATCGCTAAATCTAATCACTCATGAAATTGTTAGAAAGTTCCCATTTGCCAAAACATTAAACTCGCTTTATATGGCATATACAGTAGTTGTTAGGCAAGCTATACTCATTACGTTTAACAAGTTGAGGGCGAGCTGATTTTGCTACAACACACATTTCTCATAGACATCTACCCGAGTATACTCGGGACTCGTCCTCAACGGGTTTAAAGAGGCATGCATGACTGCAAGTCCACTGTCAAGTACATGAAGGTGTGTCACTGCTGATATCACGTTTCTATAATCCTCAGTGACATGCAGTACATATTCCCTGAGCTGTATGAAGGCGTGCAAGCTAGCAGACCCTGGGACTGTTGAGAGAGAGTGGATCAGCATTTCACGCTCTCCTCAATTCCTCCCCCGGACAGCGTCTTAACCCGTTGAGGACGAGTCCCGAGTATACTCGGGCAGGTGTCTATGGGAAATGCGTGTTGTAGCAGAATCAGTCCGTCCTAAACGGGTTAAATGCCTTTGGGGGAAAGTAATTCTGCGAGGTTGAAAGATTACCCGTATTTCAATGACCTGTGACTGTGCTTAAAAATAGCGAAGCAACATTATCTGACTCTTAAATATTCTAAGGACTTCTGCATGTCTACAGTGACAGGTGAAACAAATCTTAGTCTTCCTTCCAGCCTGAAGAGCACAGAGTGAGAAAAAAAGAAGGAATTCCTTGGGGCAACTTTTTAAACTATTTCAGACACTGTAAAAAGAAGAAAAAAAAAAGGATAACATGGAGCATGAACCCCTCCCTTTCTAGGGAACAGTATTCATTCTATTCAACGCTTATCATGCATGTACCGGCACAGCCCAATATTGAGAAGCTGTTCCATTTCACCATGCTTGCCAATTTAACGGATTTATTTTTAGATGAAGACTATTTCAAAGACCTGTGTTTTACAACTGAAATAAAGGTAAGAGCAGGTTTATACGTGGGCAAAGAGGCCTAGAGTTAAACAGAAGTTTTGAAATATATCCTTGACAATAAATTGACATCCTTTTATTTCTAAATATTTCAACTGCAATTGCGTACCAGTAAAGTATCATCCAAAATTGGCACATTATACAAAATGTATTTAATTTGTTGTGATTTTTAGTTCATACATAGTGCTATATTACAAAACAATTACAACTATTTGCCCGAGATTGTATGCCAATGGGAAACAAAAATATAAATCAAATATTCATGGCTGCTTCTTTATCAGTTGCTACTCATGTCTGAGTGATTCACTATAATATTGTGATTGGTCTGAAATGTGTCAAACTGTCATTTCTTGGAGTGTAGACACACAACCCAATGAAAACCCTAACCCAATGAAAACTAGTCCCGAGTATACTCTGGTAGGTGTCTATGGGAAATGTACAGTGCATGCTATATAGCAAATTCAGCTTGTCCTCAGCAATGGCTTAACAGAACTTCCCCTCCCCCATCAATTGCATTTCACACCAGCACACTTGGGACTAAGGAACTTGTATGCTTATACATGCAGGAGAGACCAAGATAGCCTACCATCTACACAATCTGTTTAGTCAGGGAACATGACAATGCAAGACTGACAGGAAACTCATGAAATCGAAATATCTGTCTCGGAAGGTTTATCATTACATTCATGCTTCCTACTTTCATGACTTTTCTGGAATAATGCACTGATAAATTCTGCCACCCAAAATATCTCAGGGAGGTAAAATATAAATATACAGGATGACTGACCATGTTATTATCACACGATGACACAGCAGAGAATTTTATTCACACTATGCTAACATAAACACTCTCTTGAGCTGTCACTCTCATTATTCATCTATTTTGTTGAATGACAAGTCCTCTTCACAAACATAACAGATGATACATACATGTAAACATTATACCTCTTGCCGTTCCATGCAGACAAAGTTCCTAAAATATAGAAGGATACATTTTATGTTATTAATGGTAGCTAGCAGACTCATGCTATTTATATTTAACGATGGCTGCAAAGAATTTAAAGCAATCACATGCAAAATACAGACCCAAGAAGTATCTCATAAACTACAATGTATTACAAAAATACTGCCACATGTGAATTGGTAAAGTATAATGTACAATGAAATGCAATCTTCTCTGTTTGAGGTCAACTACCTCCACATGTCAGTACCTCCACTAGAAATGACCTGCATGAGTATAATATACAGTAGTACAGAGACTGAAAAAAAAACCTCCCTGCTTTTAATAAACTGACCCACTGGTCTATTTGGTCTATTTCCAAAGGCGGTGTCCCATTGCGCGGATCAAGTTTTCAGTTTCAGTTCCCCAAAATAAAGCTTCCCATGTATAACTGCATGAGAGGTGCTCATAAAAAAGAAGTGAAACCCATTGCTCACCAAAGAAAGCGTTATGCACACAAATATGGAAGAACAAAAGTGTATAAGGACCGCTGACCCCGATGACTACCAAACATGTTTTGTTAATATTCTCCAAATAAGGATGTCCTGCATATAGTGTTGACACACTGATCACACTGAAGTGTTGCCAAGTTGTATCATAGAATATGATGCAGAGATCGAGCAAGATCAAGTTGTAAACATGAATTACAGAGATACAAGTAAACAGATTACAAAATTGGTTTCATCACCAGAAGTTGATTGAAGGCATATTTGCTGTATAATTCAGTATAAATATCTTGATATTCTTAAATTATAATCTTTTTTTATCTTTTTTCTTTTTTTTTTTTTTTTGGGGGGGGGGTTAAAGGGATGGTATAGTATTGGTGGAGTGGGGGATTGGGCTTTATTTAACTTTTTGTGAGATATCAAGAAACCACTTGTGAAATAGTACAGAGTATACCATTCTAAGAGGAAATCAAAGTTTTTTGATGAAAATCGGTTTTGGAATGGCTGAGATATCCAAAAACAAAGTTAAACAAAGCGATCCTAACAAAAGGCGGGTCCCACCTTTTATTAGAATTGCTCTGTTTTGGGTATCTCAGCCATTTCTAAACCAATTTTCATCAAATAAACGTTGAATTCCTCTTGGAATTACATGCTCTTTCATAGTTCATAAGAAGTTTCTCATTATCTTACCAAAAAATATTAGAAACCTGAAGTTAGGTCTGAACCAAAACTATACGATCCCTTTATCAAAGCTGCCAAATACATTGTAGGCGTACTACATGTACCTCATAACCCCGCCTCCCCAGCTTTCAGGTCTATTTTGCTGAGACTTTCAATGATCAACACCCACAGACGTGAGTCAAGGTTGTTCTTAGTGACTAAGAACGCTTATCAACTGCTTGCCAAAGACTTGACTGATGAAAGCACAAACTCACTCTGGACCATTCAAATCCCTCAGTGACAGTGACAGTGACGAAGTAAAATTAGACATGGGATATGTATCAACCAACAGAATGGAAGCTATCCAAGACAGTACCTGTACAGGTCAAAGTTCAAAACAGACCACATACCCAAAAAGTTGCAGTAAATGGAGTTCAGGTACTGTATAGATTTATGACACTGAATCTCATGGGAAGATCAGGTCTGAGGACATCAAAGCCCTCAGAAATCTTATCCAAGCCAATGACGTACATGTAGCCTGAAACCCATGAGTATACCACACCCTTCAAGATAAAAAATGAAAACAAAAAAAAAAATATTGTTTTTGTTTTCTTTCTTTTTCTGCCCATCATAATCATCACACAGAAAACCAAATCACTCATTTCCCTTGGACCCGAGGCTCAGCGTCGATACATCCATCCGCCCATGCGAATCTGGAGCCTCACGACTCAAGGTCAACTTGCAACACATCGCCAAATCTTTTAAGTACTCTCTCTTCAAGATCAACTTGTAATATATCCTGGAGTGTATAGTCTCCATGCAGCCACTTTAACACTTCCTCAAAAGCTACATTGATGATCTTCAAAATTGGGATGCAAGAAGGGGCTGTCAGAAGCCAGATACACGTGTCTAGAGCTGCCCAATCACTCTTTGATCCTCTCTGAGCTCCACAGTCGCTCAAGGCTGGGGTAAAAAACAAGAGATCCTGTCCCCACGTTTGGCTAAGTCCGTGAGGCTGAAATGCGATACTCCTGGTTAAGCACCTGGATCCAGTATGCCAAGAAACTGATGTGGGAGAGGTAATCGTGCTCTTTCAGAAGAGGGCAGAACATGTGTACGTACAAGCGTGTAAAACCAATATGAACTACAATGTATGTACAGCACAGTATAATAACCATGGACATGCATGATGAAATACATGCTAAATTGCCTTCCTTGTCCATATCATACACTACATTTGCAGTAGTCAGGGGCAAACAGACAATGGATGATGGAATTACATGTTACCAATTACATGATCTCAAAACTTATTGAGAATGCCACAGTTCTCCCACTATAGCTTTCTGAATCTGAACGCATGTGGCGCGCTAATCTTTTTACCTTAAATTCTTGGGATATAAAAATTCCGGTTATGAACGCATGCTGTGTAAATGTATGTTTTTATGCACATAGAACGCCGAAGTACTAGCATTCACAGATTGTATCAAATTCTGTCCCACTACGAATCACCTCCAAGTTTTGTTATGGCCTATTATGAGATGTCACGATTAGCTGTGTTCTCCCTGTTTTATTACGGCCTACCAGGTTTCTCATCAGCACCATGACTGCCACGACAAATTTTTGTGACAGTTTAAAAATCTGACACGGTAGCATCAACTGCAATGACAGACTGTCAAGTATGTCCATCGCGTCCCCCAATATTGTCTCACATCCATCCTGTTTTGTCCACGGTGACCTGAAATGGGACTGTCATGGCTGCCGGGAACATGGTGTAAACATTGCATTAGATGGAGCTTTGGGATGGTTTTTTGTTTTTTGTTTTGTATTATGTTTTGTTTTTCTCATTTCAAAGAGATTATACAAGCAAACATGCACTTCACCGACAAAATTTCCTGGTTATCCACCCGCATGTTGTTTTGTTGAGACATGACAAGACATGGCTTAACACAACATAAAGCTGTAAGTGCAAAGAAACTTCATGTAACTTAACTTTCACTTTTCTTCCTACATATCAAGCATGAACACACATATACTATAAATACGTATGATAACAAATAGTCAAGAATGTGTGCCAGTGCAAATGTTGACACACACTGAACTCTCTCGTCTGGGCTAGCGTGGTCGAGCATGATCTGGTTTAGTCACTGTTTAAAGACGGAAAGAATCATCCTTTTCCATACTGAATCAAAGGATTTAACTACTTCCATGGCCAAACAATTGGCGTATTTCAAACTTCCTGAAATTAAAGTGCAAATTTAGGTTTAAAGTGCAGTGTCAAGGTAAGTTGAGTTTACTATACAAAAGTTAGAGGAATAGAACTGTAGAAGTTCCATCGAAGTCTGACCAATAATAAAAAGAACAGTTTCATAAATTATGTTTGAAGTACCAAAGCAGGAGCAACCACATATACTGTATAAATTGAAGGTGATGGCATCAGTACTTCACAAAGCTCCCATTAATGAGCACATGAATCTGCACCTAATTTCAATGATTCATTTATTTTTTCCACTTCTTTAAAATACTTTTGTACTTAAGTCAATATTAATATATAAAATATATATAAAATATATTAAAATATAATAAAGGTGATGTGTTTATCCTTAAAGTTTGCATCAAATAACTGCAGACTAAATCGCAGACTTGTAATGACCTGGCAAAGATTTCTTTATTTGGGAGAAATGGTTGTTGTTGCTGCAATTACTAGTATTCACCATAAACCTAATAATACATTGTATTAATGACATTTGTGTGTACAATCCAAACGGGAAGATTTGAGGTGATGACATCATCACTTATCAATCTATAATTCCATAACATTCATTATATTTTGTCTGCTTTAATCAAAACTTCTACCATTCTGATTTTACTTTTTTTTTAAATTAAATGTCCACCTGAATATACTGTATGTTGTGGATTTGCTCTTTTAAAAGCTTTGCACTTGAACTGCACATGCTCAGATTCATTTGAGGAAGTAAAAGTCTAGTAAACGCATGAATGGAAAGTACTTGAAACCCTTCTTTTTTTTGGACACATTTTGGATCAAAGAGATAGCCATGGTACAACAATTTATACATCCTGTATAATCATGAATCATCAAAGTATCATTTTGACCTGGCACTGTGCCAACACTGAGAGCCTAGACGCATTGCTCTCCTGTCATTGGTGGTATTTCACAACTTTGTATGATCCAGTCGGTGGACGTAAGTTTTTGTGGTGCGACTGCAGTGGCGCGATCCTGTCCGCATCATCCGAGCTAGCTGCCACTCATTTCCGGCTGGATGTGTTTACAATCGCAAGCCCACGCACGCTTCCCTTCCTGTTGTGATTAGGCTGGCTAACTGGCTGATGATATCTGTTGCTCTTTGCTGTTTAGATAGTTAAATACATTGCTATTTTTGTTTGGAATGGCTGGTGGGGGGGGGGGGGAGAGAAGGACGGACGGCAAACCTAACTTGCGTTACTCACAGCACCAATGATAACAGCAATTTACAGCTATCGGATATGTCACACACGTAAGTCCCTGCCTTGATCACACTTCCTGGGTTAAACAAACTGGTAATCTCCTGAATTTGTATTCACTTAAAACTAGAAAAAAAACAAAACAAAACAAAACCACACACAAACATACACACACAAAACAGCCCCAAAATAACAATGTACAAAGTGTAAGTATGAATGTATGTATGCATGTATGTATGAATGTAACATGTACACAACTGTAAATCTGTCTGTGTGTGTGTATATATACACATACAGCTGTACACACATAAACACACACATATCATACATTGTATGAGAGACAGATGGACATGCAAGCATATTATGTAATCATACATACATACAGTAGAGCTGCATTTGGGATTTTATGGCTGTTATGGTCATTATGTGTACACTGGTGGGAGAAGACTTGACCCGTTCCTGCAAGATTCTAAAATTCTAGAAATCAAATGGAGACTTACACATTACCAGGCAGTGAAAGTACAATTGTCCAGTGTATACATAGGGATATCAAAATAAGTAGGTCTTCAAATTTTGTTTGAAGTGATCCAGTGTTGGTGATGATTTCAGGAGAGGAAGGAACTTATTCCACAGCCTGGGAGCAGTAGAGGAGAAAGCTGCATCGCCAGCTTTATAATACTGTAGTACAATTGCAATCTATATACATGCAGTGTGTTAAACTGTAATAGAACACTTCTGCTAATTTCGAGTGAGATATCTATGTCATTTCCATTCTAATCAATATATTATTGCCATGATTACTTATCACTGACTGACATGTCACCAATTATTAAGTAGAAATACAATGCTTCTATTTTACTGGGCATCAGATACAGAACCCACCAATAAAAATGGAGATTAAAAAAAAAAAAAAAAACCATGTACAGCATTTCTATCACAAACAAAGGATATGTTCACTCCTTGCCGTGAATGAAATAATTTCACTCCACTCAGTACTTGTCCATCTGAATGAAGAGTATCAAAAACAAAAAGAATATGGGGAAACAAAAAAAGAATATTGTAGAATGAATAAAAACACTCACATTTTGGGTGCTGAAGTGTGCCTATCTAGTTTGACATGCCTCCTCTGCTGTTCCTCCCCTCCGTAGAACCCTATCCTGCCGAGGCGCCCTCGTGGGGAGCCGTCCGACAGAGACGGGTGGATGTTGTTGTTGAAGACGGGGCTGCCCCCATCCTGCCCCTCCTCCTCCCCGTCCTTGGAAGACGGGGATGGCGTGTCGCTCCCGTCGCTGCTGGAGCAGCCGAAGATCTCCTGAACGTCGGGCAGGGCGGAGGAGGTGGGGCCGTGCTCGACGGTGATACGCAGCTCGGTCGTCCTCTGGCACAGCATCTGATCAATCTGGGCATGAAAGGTAGTGAATATCAAGTTTAGAGGACCAGCATCCAGTTGCAGTAGAACTGCCTTAAAGGCATACATGTAGTTTACCAATTTCAGATGAAACAAAACACAGCATTAGTGGCACTCGAAATGGTTCTAAAATGTGAGTTAGGAATAGAAACAGCCACTGTAAAACTTTGAATGCGTATGCCATCTGTAATCGATGTTAAGTGTTGTTAAATACACAAAATGTGATCAATTGTTATAATAAAAATGTTTCCAGACTAAATCTTCTACAGTTATGGTTTATTGAGAGAAATACTGACATCTCCATATATTTTAGGCTTTATTGCGAAAGTTTTATACGGTACGTATGTTTTGTGACACAACAGGCCTACACATATGCATCAAATGTGATATCTTGTACATTTTTAAAAATCCCTGCTCCCAAAGGTAAACAGGACCTTTAAAGATCCAGTAGTACGGGGATTCATGGGTGAAGTGACCTGCTATGAGCACAATCAAATAGAACACGATCGACACACTCGGAGTTAAGAGAGAGATTGACTTTTTGGAAGAGCTGCATTCAGCCAACGCTCGAGACAGACTGACCAAAACACTGGACTGCCTGGTCATAAATACGTCGGTACATTGCTACTACCAGTATGGTGGTCCACCATGATGTGAGGACACCTGTCTCTTTAATCCCTCCGATATACGAGTGATGTGATATTAAGCCCTCTGGCCGACAGAGCTCAGACACCCTGTCTGGTCCGAGTCTAGCCTGATTACATAATATACTACATTCCTCCCCCCTTAGATTACAACCTCCATTAAAGTGATAACTTGCAACTGCATCAAAATAGAACGTGTTTCTATAGGAGCTAGCAAAACTTGGAAAACGTCAGTCTTCAACAGTTATATCATTAACACTGCATTCACATAGCCAAATAACCTGAATAAAGTACTAAATGAAAAACACACACACAAAAAAAAACTCACAAAATATTATCATTATATAGGTATTACTTATCATTCGACCAGGTAAAGAATATGGGGTACATATCCTAGACATTACAAACATGAAACAAAACAAAAATAAACAAAAGAAACATTCAGAACATATTAACAGATAGTACATGAACAAAGTTTCCTAGGACAACATTCTACATGAGCAGCCATGCACGGACTATTCGCTTATAGGGTGTAAGCGGCCTTATTGTCGTTGTTGTGAATAAGAGCATGACAACACAGGAAATAAACAAGCATTTGACTACGCTTGTTACTAACATTTACATAATGTACAATGGACTTAGCGTCCTTTGAGACACATGTTCACTTAAGCTATACTCTATCGTCAAATGATGGTGACCATTGCGACCCTCACAAACACAGAAAGTTTGGTCAGCATACCCCTGGAATTAAAATACATGTATTATGCAAAATATGGTCACCCTTTTAAACTGACCTGGAATTAACAATGCCAAATTAATATACGGAAGAAAGTCAAAACAAAACAAAATTGTCAGACATTTGCCCAAACAAACCAAATAAGGATAGCATCACCTAACAATTGTGTGAATGAACGAAACATACCAAATAATAATGATAATAATCATAGCATCTGAAGAGATGATGAGGGAGAGAATATAACTTCCAAACCATCACACTCACGACATGTATACACACAACGAAACTAAAACCCCAAACTGTGTACAAAAATGTAGTTGCCAATTAAGTACACCTTGACAATAAACTCGCCCAGAATTCCAGAACGAAGGGGTGGGGTTGAAGGCATTGTTCTAATGTTTCAATGTTCCTGACTATGGACGAATAAGTTAAAACAAACATGAACTTGACATGAAATGCTGATTTTCAAGTAAATTTTTCAACATACTCGCTGCATTTGGGATTATACTACCCCGAACTTTTACAGTATAAATGAAGGCATGCCTAGATATTACTCTTCGTTTCTGTGTAGGGATACAGACAACAAAAAACACATAAGGAAAGAAAAAAAAAACAACAACAACTCAACTGATATAACACAGTGTCATCTACCAAGTTTGTCGGCATTATGGAAATCCATATCGGTCAGGTGGATTCCGCTGCCTGATCGGGTAGGTTTTACGGTTCGGCGCTAACTGGTCTTGCCGTTGGAGCTCGCTGTCGTTCTGCGACATGACCGGGGGTGGTAGCTCCGCTGGTGGGTCGGTCGTCGCGGTCGCGTCTACACTTCCTTGGATATCTAGTCCTTCATCGCTGGTGATGTCGCGTGCGGTATTCGTCAGTCGAGATGTACCGCCACTCGAGGGCGATATCGTAGAATTGTAACGCTTGCGAATGTGGTCCGCGTGACGTTTAATTGCCCGACCGCTGTTGTCGGCGATAGCGACTTCGAATGAAACCGGCCCATTCTGCGAAACGATTTCTCCACTCCACCACTTGGGAGATTTCGAGGTGAAGTTTTTGGCATACACTTTGTCTCCCACAGCAAAGGTACGCGACTTCGAGCTGCTGTCATGCATTAGCTTTTGCTTTTCCTGACGATCATGCACGCGTGACGCGATATCGGGTCTCAAACGATCGAGTGCGGTCGTCAGACGACGACCCATTAGCATTTCAGCGGGCGAGATTCCTGTCGTTGAGTGTGGAGTTGTGCGATATTGCAGAAGAAATCTCGCGATATTTGTTTCCAACGAACTATCTCCCGTGCGCTTCATCGCGTCTTTGAATGTGCGAACGGCACGTTCTGCTAGGCCGTTAGACGCTGGGTGATATGGGGCCGACTTCGCGTGTGCGATTCCATTTTTCTTCAAGAAGACGCTGAACTCCGCGCTAGCGAAGGCGGGACCATTGTCGGAGACTACTTTATCTGGCAATCCGTGCGTTGCGAAAAGTAGCCGTAACTTCGCTATTGTCGACGCTGTCGTCGTCGAACCAACTGGGATCACTTCAAGCCATTTGGAGTACGCATCGACCACGATGAGGAAATATTTCCCCATGAACGGCCCAGCGTGGTCAATGTGCAGGCGTGACCATGGACGATTTGGCCACTGCCATGGATGAAGCGGTGTGGGTGCCGGCATTGGCTGATTTTCCTGGCAATTGCTACACGATTTCGATGTACTTTCGATGTCGTGATCCATTTTTGGCCACCACACAAACGCTCTCGCGAAACTTTTCATCCGAGACACGCCTGGATGTCCCGCGTGGAGCGTCTCCAACACTTGCTTCCTTCCCTGCCTAGGAACGATCACCCGATTTCCCCAGAGCACACACTCATCTAGCATTGATAGCTCATCGCGGCGCACATGATACGGCTTCATGTCGACATCGACGTCCTCTCGCTGCTCAGGCCAACCGCGCTCTACGTAGGTTAACACGCGAGACAAGACCGGGTCACGGCGCGTCCACTTCCGAATGTCGGCTGTAGTGATGGGCGATGATTCAAGCGTGTCGAGGAGGAGCACTGTTTCCGCCGGCAACGGCACCGTGGGCGGCACATCGGCGAGTGGTAGACGACTGAGAGCATCGGCATTAGCGTGTAATCCTGTCGGTTTGAAACGGAGTGTATACTCATAGCTCGCGAGAGTGAGGGCCCAACGCTGAATGCGAGCTGATGCTTGAGCAGGGATAGGGCGGTCCTCGTTGAACAGGCCGAGGAGGGGCTTGTGATCGGTGACGAGCGTGAAGTGGCGCCCATGCAGGTAAGAATGGAAGCGTGTTACCCCAAACACACAAGCTAAACCTTCCTTCTCGATTTGCGAATATTTCTTCTCGGCTTCCGCAAGTGTTCGCGAGGCGAACGCAATCGGCTTTTCTGACCCGTCTTCCATGCGATGCGCGATCACCGCGCCGATGCCGTATTGCGAGGCATCACAGGACACGACCAGCTCTCGGCTTGGATCATAATGTACCAAAACTTGTGATGATAACAGCAGCTTCTTGGACGAGTCGAATGCCGTTTGCTGAGCTGAGCTCCATTTCCACGGTGTCCCTTTCTTGAGGAGGGCGTACACAGGTGCTAGCGTGGTCGACAAATTCGGGAGAAATTTGCCGTAGTATGTGAGCAGCCCCAGATAGGCTCGCAGTTCAGTGACGTTGCGGGGTGCAGGGGCATTCGTGATCGCTGTAACTTTACCCGAAGTCGGATGCAGGCCTTGCTCGTCGATGGTGTGACCCAAATACTCAACCGACGGCTGCATGAACTTGCACTTGCTTCGCTTCAAGCGCAGCCCAGACTCCTCCAGCCGCCCGAGCACCATGTCGATTGTCGAAAGATGGTCGTGGTCATTGACCCCGGTGATGAGGATGTCATCGAGGTATACCGTGACGTGGGGAATATCGCGTAGCAAATTCTCCATTACCCGTTGAAATATGGCTGGGGCGGACGACACCCCAAACGGGAGCCTGTTGTAGCGATATAGCCCCTTATGTGTGTTGATCACTACGTACTGGCGTGAGTCATCGTCGAGCTCGATCTGCTGATACGCTTGGGACAAATCCAGCTTCGAGAACTTTTGTCCCCCTGCAAGTGATGCGAACAGGTCCTCAATTCTCGGGAGTGGGTACTTGTCTAATTTCGCTACGCGATTGACTGTCATTTTAAAGTCACCACAGATACGAACTGACTGCTTATCAGCTTTCATCACGGGCACTATGGGTGCCGCCCATTCCGAAAACTGGACTGGTTCGATTACCCCATCGTGCTGCAATTTCTCCAACTCCTTCTCCACCAGGTCCCGCATCGCATACGGCACCACCCGTGCTTTGCAAAAGCGGGGCGCTGCATCCTTGTTCACGTGAAGCGTGGCTTGCAGACTTGTGAACTTGCCCAATTCCTCACGAAATACCGCGTCGTGACGTTGCAGGATGTCGTTGACGTCGGTTGTGGCTGCGGCGTTCATGTTATGCACACTTGCCCAATCCAGCCTCAGCTCATGCAGCCAACTTCTACCAAGGAGGCTGGGACCATCTTCTTTGACCACGATGAGCGGGAGCGTTTTCACCTGGCCATTGTGAGCGACGTGCACCTCGACCATGCCCACGACTTCCAATTCGTGGTTGGTATAAGTCCGCAGCTTCATAGTTGTTGGGCTTAGTCGTCGTTTAGGCCAATATGTCCGGAATGTCGTCTCCGACATGAGCGAAATAGAAATCGACACCGGTGCATCTATTTCGCTCATGTCGGAGACAAGTTCACAAGTCTGCAAGCCACGCTTCACGTGAACAAGGATGCAGCGCCCCGCTTTTGCAAAGCACGGGTGGTGCCGTATGCGATGCGGGACCTGGTGGAGAAGGAGTTGGAGAAATTGCAGCACGATGGGGTAATCGAACCAGTCCAGTTTTCGGAATGGGCGGCACCCATAGTGCCCGTGATGAAAGCTGATAAGCAGTCAGTTCGTATCTGTGGTGACTTTAAAATGACAGTCAATCGCGTAGCGAAATTAGACAAGTACCCACTCCCGAGAATTGAGGACCTGTTCGCATCACTTGCAGGGGGACAAAAGTTCTCGAAGCTGGATTTGTCCCAAGCGTATCAGCAGATCGAGCTCGACGATGACTCACGCCAGTACGTAGTGATCAACACACATAAGGGGCTATATCGCTACAACAGGCTCCCGTTTGGGGTGTCGTCCGCCCCAGCCATATTTCAACGGGTAATGGAGAATTTGCTACGCGATATTCCCCACGTCACGGTATACCTCGATGACATCCTCATCACCGGGGTCAATGACCACGACCATCTTTCGACAATCGACATGGTGCTCGGGCGGCTGGAGGAGTCTGGGCTGCGCTTGAAGCGAAGCAAGTGCAAGTTCATGCAGCCGTCGGTTGAGTATTTGGGTCACATCATCGACGAGCAAGGCCTGCATCCGACTTCGGGTAAAGTTACAGCGATCACGAATGCCCCTGCACCCCGCAACGTCACTGAACTGCGAGCCTATCTGGGGCTGCTCACATACTACGGCAAATTTCTCCCGAATTTGTCGACCACGCTAGCACCTGTGTACGCCCTCCTCAAGAAAGGGACACCGTGGAAAT
This sequence comes from Diadema antillarum, assembly GCF_040938485.1. Classification (NCBI taxonomy): domain Eukaryota; kingdom Metazoa; phylum Echinodermata; class Echinoidea; order Diadematoida; family Diadematidae; genus Diadema; species Diadema antillarum. Next base: position 364,702 of record NW_027272308.1, on the reverse strand, counting down.
GGAGCTCAGCTCAGCAAACGGCATTCGACTCGTCCAAGAAGCTGCTGTTATCATCACAAGTTTTGGTACATTATGATCCAAGCCGAGAGCTGGTCGTGTCCTGTGATGCCTCGCAATACGGCATCGGCGCGGTGATCGCGCATCGCATGGAAGACGGGTCAGAAAAGCCGATTGCGTTCGCCTCGCGAACACTTGCGGAAGCCGAGAAGAAATATTCGCAAATCGAGAAGGAAGGTTTAGCTTGTGTGTTTGGGGTAACACGCTTCCATTCTTACCTGCATGGGCGCCACTTCACGCTCGTCACCGATCACAAGCCCCTCCTCGGCCTGTTCAACGAGGACCGCCCTATCCCTGCTCAAGCATCAGCTCGCATTCAGCGTTGGGCCCTCACTCTCGCGAGCTATGAGTATACACTCCGTTTCAAACCGACAGGATTACACGCTAATGCCGATGCTCTCAGTCGTCTACCACTCGCCGATGTGCCGCCCACGGTGCCGTTGCCGGCGGAAACAGTGCTCCTCCTCGACACGCTTGAATCATCGCCCATCACTACAGCCGACATTCGGAAGTGGACGCGCCGTGACCCGGTCTTGTCTCGCGTGTTAACCTACGTAGAGCGCGGTTGGCCTGAGCAGCGAGAGGACGTCGATGTCGACATGAAGCCGTATCATGTGCGCCGCGATGAGCTATCAATGCTAGATGAGTGTGTGCTCTGGGGAAATCGGGTGATCGTTCCTAGGCAGGGAAGGAAGCAAGTGTTGGAGACGCTCCACGCGGGACATCCAGGCGTGTCTCGGATGAAAAGTTTCGCGAGAGCGTTTGTGTGGTGGCCAAAAATGGATCACGACATCGAAAGTACATCGAAATCGTGTAGCAATTGCCAGGAAAATCAGCCAATGCCGGCACCCACACCGCTTCATCCATGGCAGTGGCCAAATCGTCCATGGTCACGCCTGCACATTGACCACGCTGGGCCGTTCATGGGGAAATATTTCCTCATCGTGGTCGATGCGTACTCCAAATGGCTTGAAGTGATCCCAGTTGGTTCGACGACGACAGCGTCGACAATCGCGAAGTTACGGCTACTTTTCGCAACGCACGGATTGCCAGATAAAGTAGTCTCCGACAATGGTCCCGCCTTCGCTAGCGCGGAGTTCAGCGTCTTCTTGAAGAAAAATGGAATCGCACACGCGAAGTCGGCCCCATATCACCCAGCGTCTAACGGCCTAGCAGAACGTGCCGTTCGCACATTCAAAGACGCGATGAAGCGCACGGGAGATAGTTCGTTGGAAACAAATATCGCGAGATTTCTTCTGCAATATCGCACAACTCCACACTCAACGACAGGAATCTCGCCCGCTGAAATGCTAATGGGTCGTCGTCTGACGACCGCACTCGATCGTTTGAGACCCGATATCGCGTCACGCGTGCATGATCGTCAGGAAAAGCAAAAGCTAATGCATGACAGCAGCTCGAAGTCGCGTACCTTTGCTGTGGGAGACAAAGTGTATGCCAAAAACTTCACCTCGAAATCTCCCAAGTGGTGGAGTGGAGAAATCGTTTCGCAGAATGGGCCGGTTTCATTCGAAGTCGCTATCGCCGACAACAGCGGTCGGGCAATTAAACGTCACGCGGACCACATTCGCAAGCGTTACAATTCTACGATATCGCCCTCGAGTGGCGGTACATCTCGACTGACGAATACCGCACGCGACATCACCAGCGATGAAGGACTAGATATCCAAGGAAGTGTAACGCCCTTTCCACACCGGAAGCACGTTCTGGCCCTGGCTTGTTTCGGCTGAGGCGAGGAAGCCATTTGGTGTACTTCCTCCCTTGGAGCTTGCGCCGTCTGGAGGTCCCGAACATTATTGGCAGCCATTTCGATGCTGGTGGCGATTTCCACCGCCTTCCCGAGATTTAAGCTCTTCTCCGCAAGAAGCCGACGTTGGATGCGGTCATCCCGCACGCCGCAAACCAGGCGATCACGTAGCATTACATCAAGCGACGTCCCGAAATTGCAAAACTCTGCTAGAGAACGAAGTGATGCCATGTAGCCCGCTATCGTTTCATTATCCATGCGAAACCGGCTGTTGAATTTACATCTTTGCACTATTTCGCTTGGAATCGGGCAATGATGTGCGTTCATCGCTGCCACGAGATCGTCATACTTCATGGCAGAGGGCTTGGTTGGGGCCACCAGGTTCCGTAGCAATTTGTATGACGAAGGCCCAATGACTGTGAGCAGTGTCGCCTGCTTTTTTCCCTCAGATGTAATGTCATTGGCTTTAAAATAGAGGTCCAGCCGTTCGACGTACTGCGACCATTCCTCTCTCCCCTCCAGAAACTCCTCAATTTTCCCGATGAGAGCCATCCTATACAGTACATGTATAGGTGCATTCGAAAAATATCCTCGTCGCCAGTGAAGTGACCTGCTATGAGCACAATCAAATAGAACACGATCGACACACTCGGAGTTAAGAGAGAGATTGACTTTTTGGAAGAGCTGCATTCAGCCAACGCTCGAGACAGACTGACCAAAACACTGGACTGCCTGGTCATAAATACGTCGGTACATTGCTACTACCAGTATGGTGGTCCACCATGATGTGAGGACACCTGTCTCTTTAATCCCTCCGATATACGAGTGATGTGATATTAAGCCCTCTGGCCGACAGAGCTCAGACACCCTGTCTGGTCCGAGTCTAGCCTGATTACATAATATACTACAATGGGTAGCCCAATTCACTCGCTGCCCACTGGGGTACATTTACATTCGAAAACTACACCTTGTATGAATACCACCGGTCAGCAAGTATGTGCATTGAAGCTACAACATGTACTCTTATCTGTTACTGTCAACTCAAGTCAAGATTCTTCAGCTGTGTGTGAACTCACACAGAGATCAGTGATAAAGCTGAACACAATTTGTTATGGGCCGGGATTCTCAAATATATATGAACTGGGACAACCTTCCCATTGCAGGGTATGTATATTACTATGTTGAATACCAGGTCTTTAAAGGTACTGTTTACTATTGGGAGCAGTGATTTAAAAAATGTTCAAGATATCACATTTGATGCATATGTATAGCAGGGCTCCACACTAACTTTTATTTTTGGTGGCCCAAAGGCCAACATCCGACCTTTTTTGGTGGCCCGATCAGGCCACCAACTTCTTCATTTCTGAAATTTGGTGGCTCGACATGCGTTTTTGGTGGCCCCGGGCCACCGGGCCACTGTTAGTGTCGAGCCCTGTGTATAGGTTAGGTGTATCACAAAACATCCTACCATGTAAAAATTTTGCAACAAAGCCCAAAATATAGGGAAATGTGGCTATTTTTCTCACTAAACTGTAACTGTAGACGATTTAGTTTAAGATACATTTTTATTATAACTATTGTTCACATTTTGTTTATTTAACAATACTTAACATTAAACTGTTGAGGACGGCCTGATTTTGCTACAACACGCATTTCTTATAGACCCCTGCCTGAGTATACTCGGGACTCATCCTCAACGGGTTAACTATACTGATTCAAATTTTTACATTCGTTGTTTCTATCCCTAACTCACATTTTAAAACAATTATGAAGCACTAAATCTGGGTTTTGGTTTCATTTGCAAATGGTGAATAATGCCTTTAAAAGTTAAACCATACAAGGCTACCCTGGAAACTAGAATTCAAACAGCCTGCCAAGAAGTGTACACCTGCTCCACTGCCTGGGCAGCATTCCAGCCAGTAGTATTCCACCTGTGCAGCACAAAGTTACCCTGTCATTCCAACCCAGTCATACACAACGGAAGAGAGAAGCATTGCAAGACTATTGCGGAGGAAGTCTCCTGTACATTGTACATACATGTACTTGCAATATGACAGGGCTTGAACTATAAACCTTCAGACTGAAAGAGTGTATAGACCTTTAATAACACCTTTACCTGGATATAATTTTCCTTATTCATTGCAGATTTCAGTGCATGACATTGTTGCACAAGCTATTAACAATTAGAAATCTTAATATTGCCTACTCCAACACTATACTGTACCACATTCATTTTGGGGATCATGCTGCTTTATTTCCCAATAACATGGTTGCCATTTGTTCCATACACTATTAAACTTCATCTGGACTTAAATAGTAGCTCATGACAGAGACCACTGAGATGTGTCAAACTGTAATATCCAAAATGACAGTTTGCCTTAATAATTCCAACATGTATGTGATATATATTCTTACACTTTGCTATTAAAGCAACGAGAAGGGGGGGGGGCACAATTTTGCTCATTAACGCTTAAATGATCACTAATTGCAAATTCTTTCATTGAGAGATCCCATCCATTCAGTGAGACATGCATTGTTCCTTCACGATAACACTCAAACTTGGAAAAAAATTAATTTGTCATTGTTGTCTTTAAAGTTCATGTGCTCTGTCATGCATGACATTTTTTCAGCACAATTAGGTATCAATAGAAAGAGGAAGAGTTCCTCTTTCCTCACAATCAGCATTGCACTCTCCATAGCTGACAATTATGAAATGGTAGCCCTCCAAAGTTGGATAACCTTTTTTTTTTTTGTACGCTCTGTATTGCAATGGGAATTCATTGGGCAGCAATTTACAATGAAGATAAGATAATAACAATTGTAATAACAGACATGTTGATGCCCAAAGTTTGATGTTTATTGTTTAATTTGATACATTCAATTTTTTGCTTGAAGGTCTGGTGATAAACAAGAGGGGCTTTTCGATGGATAATTTCTCACCTACTGGCACTGTGAGACTGTGACTATTCAAAACACAAAGGCACTGCTCATGGGGACAATACCTTGTAGACAAAATAGAAAGTACAACTGGCTAGTTATCATAACCCGATGCCTACAGGAAAACTCCTGGGTCACATGCAAAGTCATGGGGAATTGTAGAGATTCTAGTCGTAAACAGGTTAATGGCTGTCTATTTCAAGTTCCCCACAAAGCACATGGAAGTCCGGACCATCATGGCATGAATACATCAAAGCTCCTTTCAGTTTCGGTTGAGATCTGCTACACGTAATGGATCCCGGCCCGCGTGCAAGGACACGCTATCTCTATCCCACTTTCCATTTTCGCCCGCTGGCAGGTTGCTCTTGAGCCAGCCGATACACACTTCGAAGGAAGTGCAGGATTAGGTGATCAGGAACGCGTTTCCCTCCTCGGCTTATTTTTGGATGCAAAACAAACGTCTTGATATCAAGACAATTCTCACAAGGAACCGATATGATATCAACGAAAGATCTCGTGGGCACACAGCTTTTAGTCATTATACTCACTGTTGGGTGTTTAGATGTATACATAATTGAATATCAGATCTTGTTTATTTTCTTTTAAAAAGTCTTTTAGGAGAACTTGATTATATCAACATGTTTTTTTCAGGGTTATGGAATAGTCTTTTTTCTTTTCTTTTTTACATTTTTACTCCTCTGTTTCATACTGATAACTACTTCCATGATATTTCAAACAACCCAGGGTGAAACCCTTTGTGTATTGCTCCCGTTTAATACCATCTTGCAACATGACCATAATGATGATACTTGGTGATTATGGTGATTATGATAATGATGTTATGATTATGATGATGATATTTTTCTGATGATATATTTTTTTTTGTTCACTCTTAATCTCAGAGGTTCGTGATACCCATGTTGGAGGATCACAGAGTCACAGTTCAAAAACAATTTGTCAAAGAGAGAAAATATGAATGCTTTTAACACAGCTTGAGGAATGTGAGGTTGCAAGAGCATCTACACACGCAATGTCCTGGGTACAAGTACACAGTGTACCTACATCTTTGTATCAAATTGTGTTATTGGGTATCAACTGCCAGTAAGCACAGCTGCAAACAGCCACAGCCACTAGTCAATGTATTATCAAGGCAGTAAAAATCTACCCGCAGAAGAGATTATGAGTGGGGGGGGGGGGGGGGGGGTGGTGGAATTAACCACTTTAAATGTTATCTGTGAAACCAACAAACAATAACACAGGGAGAATGTGAGTAATATGAAACGAATGCAATCTGTGCATTGTAAGCCAGACAGCTTGACATTGTGGGCTGACCTCTGTGATGTCGCGGTCACTGACCGGCGTGCCGTTGACCTCCAAGATCCTGTCTCCCACCTGCAGAGATGAGGTTTCTGGCGTTGTCTCCAACCTGTTAAAACACATAAATGACCAAACCAAGATGGCATCACAGAGATTTTATGTTTGCTTTATTTCTGTCCTTGTCTAACACCTTTGAACAAAGGAACATAACTGCTTTAAGGATTGTGCTACACTTTCTATTGTGAAAAAGAATGATCATAAACATCACACTCTTACTTGTATATATGGCAATTTGAATGAGGAAAGATAATGTGATGATTCAATGACAGTTATAATGCTGCAATTACAGTATTTACATATGAAAGAGAGGTTTGAAGGAAGGAAAAGGGAAGGCATTTGAGAATAAAGTAATTGATGCTAAAAAAAAACTCTCTGTGGAAATAAGCAGCATCTCTCAGTTTCTTCTTTTTGTTTTGTCATCAACATCTTTTTTTTTTTTTTTTTTTTTTGCACATCAATGACATCAAGAATTGCAAAACATTTTTTTTTTTTTGGCAAAAGGACACTGCCTTATCACACCCACTCTGCAGCATTAAACTTTAAAAGCCTGAACTGACAATTTGATGATGACATACTGAACAGTCTTGATCAGGAAAAACAACAACAAAAGCCAACCAATCTTCATTGCTCCCTAGAGAAGAGAGTGAGCATGCTGAATATTTATTTACAAATGGTTATTAGTATGCAATATGTGCACTACTTCCCTATATGTTATGTCATTAGGGACAGGGACAGTGTCCCCTGATTTGTTACTGTAGCTGGAGAGAAAGAAATACAGTCTGCATGAACATGCAGAGACAAAGCAAGACAAAATCAGACCAAATGTGCAGATTTGATTCTACAGACGTCGGCAATAACAGACTGTAAATCTCCTTTGAACAATATGGCGTGGCAGCAGGATATAAAAAGCTTATTTGCAAAAGGGGCTAGATCCACTTTTGATGAAAATTTAGTTATTAGCATCACCGCACAGAATTCCATTTGAGTTACTTACACTGAAAATTTCAACTCCCGACAACCGTTTCAATAGAAATCATCGCAAAATTAGATTTAGATTTTCCATATATTTGTGTACAAATTCTCACAAACAAACCAATTTTACTCCAAAGTACTAAAAGTGGATCTAGCCCCTTTTGCAAATAAACTCTTCATATACAGATGATTTTACACGTGTAGCTATGATAGCAGTAGTGGTAGCAGTAGGAGCAAAAGAGGAAGTGGTAATACTGTCAATTAATGTTACAACTACTATCAGCTACTACCTAACTACTACAATTGTACATGACTACTACTACATGATTGTACTACTACTAAGTACTACTAATAACTATACTGCATACACTGTATATACCACTACAACTTCTACTCCTAAAAGAATCATCATACTTATTTTATACCCTCCTCTCTCTTTTCTTCTGCTCTTTTTTCCTCCTCCATCTCATACTTCTTATCATTATAAGAAGCACCACCAACATCATCACTATAAAAAATGATGACAAAGTCAAAGACCCCCTTTGACAGAAGTATTCAGATCCCCCCCCCCCCTTCCCAAGCTTGATGCTCATCCCATCCGCATCCTAGCAACATGGATCCATGGAGGAAGGGACTGAGGGGAGGAAATCCAATTAGGGGATTCATAAAGGGAGGTATTGTGGGCGGGGGGGGGGGGGGGGGGGGAGGGGCCCGGGCGGAGTAACGGTGCACGCCTCCCATTCAGGCAATACAGGAGGCTTTTCATTAAAAGGAGTTGAGCATCTGTGAAGACAGCATGCATGCTATGAATCTTGTCTTATTTGCATAGTTCAAGGCAAATGAACGTACCAAGTCACCTTGAAAGTGCAATTAACGACATTGAGAGTCAAGTCATTTGGTTCCAGATTGCAACAGTCGTCAAATGCCAGCTAGAGAATCCTCTATTTGATACTATTAGGTCAACCACATGACATCTTTGACCCAAGTACTCAGAGAAGACATGAGGAAATTCAAAGAAACATTTTTCAAACACACATCACTATATCTAACACTAGAGTCATCTCTTTCATTTCATCTAAAATGGAACCATGCTACGTATTAAAATATGGGTCAAGTTTTCATAAAGAGGAAATTTGAAGTCCGCAAAATAATGGCCTTTATCTTTGAATCTGTCAGTTTTGAAGAAATTTTCAGGATAGGTCTAATATGGTGAAAGGTACAGGTAATTAGGTTTTACTGGGGTGTTTGGGAACATGATCTGGATCCAGGAATTTTTTAATAGGATACGCTTTATAAAATTTCATGGTATTAGTGACTCAATGGCCTTGGTGGAGGTTTCTGCTCACAGGGCACTTCAACTTTTGAAGTAAAATGGTTTATAATAGGAAATACTGTTTCACTAACTTCCTCAAAACACCCACAGTAGCAAGAAATTGACTTTACATGGAGTTTTGACAACTTTAATTGACCCTGAATTATGTGTTGTAGAGTGAGTGCACTCTCCTGGTAATTAAACCCCATTTGAGCTCAAGCTTAACAATCTTAGGGCCAACAAACAAAATTCCTACAGGCATTGTGTATGAAAATGTTGCCCATGGGACTCACAGGCCTATTAAAACAGACTCCCAAAGTTTGCCAAATAAACTTGTCCCTACGTTCACACTAACCCCGCGTTCACATTGGTCCCCACGACGCGGGGACAGCCACAAGAGATCTTATCTTTTCTACGACTGACCATTCACATTGGTATTTCATCTGTCCCCGAGCTGTGGGGGCATTTTGGGGCTTGGAGCGAGCTCTGCCACTTGAATCCAGGCATACCGCATGAGCACATTTGATGACCACAGCTGGACGCTATCAATTGCGCCCCAAGGTCACGCTCCTCTCCAAATCTTGTCCCCGTACCCGACTTGCTACGCGGGGACGAGGGGACAAGTCCCAGTGAGCGTTCACATTATGGTTCTTGAGGAGAAAGTCCCGTGGTGTGGGACTTTCCCTGCATCGCGGGGACCAATGTGAATGTAAGGCCCACATCGCAGGGAAAGTAACCTCCAACACCATAGTGTGGACTCCCATTTGGACTTCTCCCACTGTCCCCCTGAAGCTCTCTGGGTTTGAGGACAAAATGTGGAGGGGAGAATGCCCTTGGGCTCGTAATCAAGAGAGCCCAGCTCTATTCATCAGTGTGCTCATGCGTGAACTCCAGTGTCAAATCACTGGACATATCTGTTCAATGTCATGCACGGCCCAAATGGCGACATAAAGGTCCCCGCAGCTCCAGGACAGTCGATAGTAGTGTGGACGGTCAGTCACAAAAAGATAAGATCTTTCCCGACTGTGCCCACAACATGGGACCTAGTGTGAATGTGAGGTGTAGATACCTTTACTCTTACCTAGTATAAACTGCAATAGAATGTAGGCCTGACTGACTCAAAACAAAACAAATCAAGCTTGTCACCAATTGTTGGGTTCAAGCAAAAAACGGAAGGCAGTCAAAGTCCCAGAACACATCATTCAGATTGGTCACTTCTGCTACCCTGGTGGATTGATAAGATAATGTGAGGTGGGACAGGAATGATGAGAGATATAATGTCTGCTCTAGTCATTTTTTCATCCAGCAAAACCACAACATAGAGTGGGACTGCCAGAGAGGGCAGGGACTGGAAAAGTATTCTGTAGTGTGCTCAGACCAGAAAAAATGTGACCCGCCACGACAAAAGGATCTGAAAGTCGCTTACGGCTGAACCGAGAAAATCGAATTGAAGTCAGATTATCAAAATTGGTCAAAACCATTAAATTTCTGTTTTTGGCTTAATGTTGTAGTCCAATATTTCGTCTATCATCTGCCAAAATTTCAAAGCTAACCGATCAGAGGAAAGGCAAGAAATCAGCATTTTTCTGGGCCATGATTTTCCGACTTTCAATGAACAGAAATGTGTCTGAAGATTTGGATTTACCACCACAGATAGACTTCGCCTCTAGCAACGAGGGACTGATCTTCTCGGTCAGTGGATGGCATCCTGGTTACTGATTGGTCGTGCGTGGATGGCTGGCACTAAGCTTGAATGAACATCACAGAGGTTTCTATGAGGAGACCTTCTATTGTCAAGAGGTAAAACTGTATTACCTCTCCATCATCACATTTGCATCGGAAAGAAAACTTTGAAGGCGGTTTTCTCGAAACGCTGATTTCCTAGACCACTCGACATACAGTGTAGTCTAATAAAATCATCAATATCACCGCAACCGAATACTTTCATGAGTCGTGTTATATATGAAGTCAAAGCAGAAGATTAAGGGGATAATGTCATGTCATTTTCAGAAAATCAACCTCCATCAACTTTCGGATCCTTTTGTCGTCGCGGGTCACAAATGGTTCTAGGTACAAGCCAGAGGGCAGAGAGCATTTTGTTCAAGACTCTGCTATGACGCAGATCTTTCCTCTTCATTACTGACAATAACCAACTCACTCTAAATGAATGGATAATATAGCTCACTATTCATCCTTATCAAACACCTTATTCCATAATCCTTCCCTTTAATATACCAGAGTGTACTCCACCAAGTCTATTTCACTTCTCCCTCATCCACCACCTGCTCCTCAAATATAGTTTACTGTAAAAGTGGATATTTTCGAGCGACTAATTTTTCACGCTTGGCCGGGTAAGAAGGGTTTCGCGTGTTTATAATTCCGTGGAATCAATACACTATGCACACTGCATGCACAGGAACATATGGCAAGCAAAAATGTTTGTGTGTTATTATTTTTGCGGTACTTTCTGGTTGCGTGAAATGCGAAAAAATTTCAACACCGCGAAAATTTCCACTTTTACAGTATGTACCCATAGAAGGCACCTTGTGTAACTTGTCAAGCTTTCTTTATCAACATTCAGTGATCCATCCAAACTTGATCTAGTTGTTATTAAAGTTAACAGGCCCACTCAGATGTATCAATGTACCCTGATCCAGCAGGAAGGCCATGATGACAGATATGACGGCTGTTAAAGGGTTTTAGATAATCTTATATTATTAATAATTATTCACAGCTCATTTCCAGACATTTATGTGCCAAGCGATGATGAAAGCACTCCATCTTGCATGCCAATTGGTGATGAACAAAGCACAGTGAGGGTCAATCTCTCCAATCTCCATGATTAAACCGGTTCCACGACATTTGCTCCCGCGACAATTGCTCCTTTAAAGTATCTGCACGCGAAGCCAAATATAAATTCTACCCACAAACAGAACCCTAACCCTAATCCTAATCCTCACATCAAACTTAACCTAAAACCCTATCAAAACCCTAACCCTAACCCTACAAAGTCCATGGAAAAAATAAGACTGGAGCAATTGTCGCAGGAGCAAATGTCGTGTCACCAATTAACCTGTTCTGCACAGGAACCTGGTGGTCTCTGTATTAAGTCTATGGGGATTTCAGAATTCAGCATGGAACGGGTTAAACCAGACACCTGCTTACCCAGATATGCAGATGCTCTTGACCCCATCCTCGCTGGAGTGGGTCCCCGCCTCCTGCTTCTCCTCCAGTGAGAGGGAAAACCTCTTCTGGCCCTCCGGGGTTGGCGGGATGTTGACCAGCTGCACGGTGTGGGCCTGCTGCTGCTGCTGCGGCTGCTTGGGACTGCTCTTCCGGCGGCGCGGGATCACAATCTTCTTGTAGCACTGGCCGCTGGGAGCGGTAAAAGGGATTGAGGTATTAGACAATGTCAATGGCATATACACCTATGCCAAGAAAGGCAATAAGAATGTCACATGGTGCACATTAATGAGGAGTATATGGCTTATCCACATTAGACATACACGCCAGACATTAGCAGTGGCCTGGTTGCAAAAGGCCAATATAAGATGATGTCAGGCCACCAAACTTCCAGAAAGGTTATCTCTTGGTGGCCCGATTGGGGTTCCAAGATTCAAATGGATTGTTGATGTTTCATTTTAATTCGGGCCACTGCATTTGCTTTTGGTCCACCAAAATTTAAAGTTTAGTGTCAAGCCCTGGTTTATCCTGCTTGCTTGCATTTCACTCACTGTAGCACTGCCACATACTATGAGTAGAAACATGGGCCATGGAATGTAAAAGATTTATACCAACTTGACAGAAAGACAAGAAAGACACAAACAGAAACAGAGTCAGCTATATATTATCTCCTTGCAACAATAACCACACTGGGAGGGTGGTACAAAGATGATGTTCATACAAGGTGTACTTCTGACCTAAAAATAGGTAGCGCATAATATGTATTATGTCAGTTGCAACTGAATATGATAAAATACAGGTCAAGAAAGAGAAGTCCTGTCAATGTCTACAAAGTTTCCTGTAGCACTGTGTTCCACTGAGGGGTAATGGAAGACAAAACAACAAAGACAAAACAGTGTGTGTAGCAGCATGAAGATGACAAAAATCATATTTTTGCTATTCAAACAAAATTGAAAATTGTTCACACTACTAAATCAAATATGATCTTAGAAATATTTTCATAAAAGACATGACTGCTTTTTTAACCCTAAAAGACGGGTGAAAGATATCATAAAATTGTATTGGTTGGCAACATGAATAATATTATGGAAAGAAAAGTTTAGTATTGGCTGCAGGGTACATGTAGCTATACTCCTTGCGGAAATCAATTTTGATATTAAATACATAAATACAGTATATAAGCAAGGAGGTACGAGAGAACTCGTACCTCCTTGATATAAGCACATAAATAAATTTTACTTTTTGATATCAAGCACAGCTTGAAAATGAAAAACAAAAAACAAAAAACACCAAAGGCATACAATTTAAAAATTCAGTTAAACAACTACAGAACAAAAGGGGCGTATATCTATCCCTTACAATCTTCTTGCAGTCATATTCACCTCTTATTTGTTCCTCATTTTATCTCATTTCGACGTACCTATGTCTCTCTATTCACTCCACTCACACTAATATCTTCAATATTCATACACCGGCTTCACAATAACTCGCTCTCTCCACAAACTACTCTGTAACCATGTTCCCAACATATATATCACCAACATCATCGGTACAGACTGCAACCTAGAAAGGTCACACTTGATCACAGGAATGAAAGCATACATGATGTCCAATATAAACCTAATTTAACTGCACTACATTGACTTCTGCACAAACAAGGGACAAACAGCCTGTGCACTTCTCGTCTAACAGGGGCTGCTGATCACCAAATGTCGCAGAACAACTGCATTGTTTCAGGCAGACATCGTTGTCATGGAAAGAGTGCACTTGCCTTTGTGAGATATTCATTCATATAATGATTTTTTAAATAGTTCTGTATATCAAGTCACCCTTTGATGAATGCTTCTGTACTTGCATCCTCTTGTCAAAATTTAGACAGTACACACTACTGTAAGAGTGGAAATTTTTGCGGTGTTGAAATTTTCGTGCATTTCGCACAACCAGAAGCTGGCGCGAAAATAAAAGCACGCGAATATTTTTGCATGCCATATGTTCCAGTAATGGATGTCTTGATTCCGCGGAATTAAAAACACGCAAAACTCTTCTTACCCAGACCCAAATGTCCATTTTTACAGTACAGCCATATCTTGCTATTGATGGGCCACTCCAGGAAAGAAAAAAAGGGGGGCCTTTGTAGACAGGTGACACATATCACTGGCTTGCTTTGCACAGGAAAACACACACACACACACACACACACAATCTTCTCACTGGAAATTCTGAAGATACATTCTTATGCTCCTTTTTATACAAGAAGAAACTGTTTTTGGTTTTTTTAACAGCTAGTACCTTTCAAGTAACTAATATCTAATGATTATCAGCATCAACTACAAATGCACCAGGGTTAAGTAGCATTTTGTTGTGCTTTAGGGACACAGTCAATCTCAACACACTCAATAGCTGCGATCTTTCCATTGCATTTATTTCACATTTTAATGGGAAATGAAACCCAGATATATACCAGCATGTGGATTGTGCTTTATGCAGAAATATCAATTAGTAGGACTCATCTGAGCAGTTCGAGGAAAATTGGACACTCATTCATTCCAAAGTTATGTATGGTCTGGTACCACTGAGTAAGAAAAATATTACAGTTCATGTCTCAGCAGGAAAGAAATAAAGAAAATATAACTTTTGTGTACACATTCCTCCTGCATCAGCTAATTGTTATTGAACATAAGAAGTTGATATAACGGATTTACTCCACCTTCCTTCTTAAAGAGTTTACCCAAGTGCTCTGACTCTCATTATACTAGAAAAATGAAAATATGTTGAATTTCTTCATACATTCTTGATATCGTCCTACTGTGACATCACAAATTACTGTAGTCTTCGTATTCACCGATGACGACACATGGATTTAAACCAAAAACTATACAAATCGAGAACTTTTGAAGGGATTGTGCAATTTTCCTCAAATCACACTGCTGTGCTCATAGCAGTGAAGCTTTCTGCATTCCTTCACTCCACATTATTTGGGGTTCATCCCTTTTAAATACAATGTACATTCCTATTCTGGATTTGGGCGGAACAAAAACGCAATTACCAAACAATGAGCAACTTAAAGAAATTAGATAATCTTTTTCAAGAAGATATTGCCATGTCACAGTGGAGTGACTTCCCACCATGTAACCAACATGCTTTCTGCAATACATGCTCTGCATTCTGTAAACTACTATGTAAATCTTCAAGTCATTGATGGGCACTCAGACACGGTTCAGTGGTTTCATTAAAAAAATCTCACTCTCATTTCCACGGGGAAACCACCTGAGGCCAGTAGATGGATTCCATTCACAATCAAAACTCATTAAAGTGTGAGTTAGTAGGGCCCCCGAAAGGGGTGAACTAAACAAATATTATCACCCTCTGTGCTCTCATAAAAATATTGTGAAGTCCTGAACCGTGGTAGCCAGAGGTGATGGAGTGCAGATATTTTATTAGAGGAGACTAATTACTGACTTACATGAGAGTCATTCTATCCATGCAGATAAAGTAAAGTTAATGGAAACAATTCTCTCTTCAACAAATAACAAGAATAGGAAGAATAAATAACATTGACACACTGTATCCTTCACACAGGCATTTCTAAACACACTGATATACAGAACTGAGAACATATGTAATTTAACACAATAAACGCCACTATTATATGTTTTTGTGTTTTATTTAGCCTAAATAAACAAATGGCCTAAATTGGCCTCAATCAATCAATCAATCAATCAATCAATCAATCAATCAATCAATCAATAAATCAATCAATCAATCAATAAGAAGTCCTGTTCATTGCAAAACACATACATAGGATACAGTATGACTATGTAAATATCCATACAAGGTGTATGACAGAGGATCTAATGTTTGAACAAGAACGATAATCAACGTATTGTGCTTTAAGTTGCGGGGAGTTTTCTTCCTTGAGTCAAAATTCCTGGTCTTTACAATTATTCATGAGTCATAACTGAAACAAATGAATGAAGTGTGACTACAAGAAATAGTGGCAATTCACAATCATCATAACATTGAATTATCATCACTTGTATCACACATGTTATACAAACGTGAGGAAAAGGGAGCCAAGTGTACTTATTATTGGCATGTATCCTGAGGGTGAAACATTGAGCTAATGCAGGGCTGCCAACCTTGAGTGAGAGTTTGGCGTGAGACACTGCGAGGGAGCGGAGCCAGCGACCTCCTGGCTAGCGCCTGGCGGCCTGCTGTGCGGCCGTACGTATGTACAATGTAAGTACAATACGTACTACGTACACAGTCAGTGTATGTCAAGCGATGTAAAGCACACGTCATAGCCATACATACTGTAATTTGCCAAAAGTACAAGCTACGCTCACGTGGTATAGGTAGAAACTAATCATCGTAATCCAATAGCTCGTCTTTGCGCGCTAACCAAAAACGATTACTATTGGTTAAGCTTTACACCAGCGCGGGAAAATCTCGAAATTTTGGGCTTGGGCATATAGATATTCGGAGAATTTAGAGATATATTTATTTTTGTAGTCATGTACATTCCCATTTTTGGGGTTTAGCGTGAGATTTCGTTTATCAGAGTGAGACAGTCAAAATTGGTTGAATTGCGTGAGTCTCACGCTCAATGCGTGAGAGTTGGCAGCCCTGCTAATGGTTATGTGCCCTCTGGCACATTATGGAACTCTATTAAGTCTTTGTTTTTAGATTTTATATGAGCTCTTTCAATGGTATCATTTAATTAAATTTCTGGCTAGGCTTCATTATCTAGGGATGGTATAGTCTTGGTTGAGATGGTTATACAGATTTTTTGTGAGATGATTAGAAACACATGAAATATTAAAGAGCATACGATTCTAAGAGGAATAAAAGGTTTAGGGCAAGTCCAAGATAAGGTCCCCTCAGAAGGCAAAATTTCATCTTTGCTCAATATTGACATGTTTGGTATCATTTTGAAGCTTATGAGTTGAAGTTTTGATTTCCATGGAGGAAAAAATGATATTATGTAAGCTTATGCAAATTTCAAGGGCTTCATTTGCATAAATGTGAAACACAGCGTTACGTATGGGACATTTATAAAAATCCATATTAATTCAAAGGAAGGCAAATGATATTTGATTAATATGTGGACATAAGAAGTTCATTAAATAGTTTAACTTGGTATAAGATTTTAGGGATTATGCAAATGATTATGCAAATTAGCTCGTGTCCTATCATGAGATGTCCCATACGTAACAAATTGAGGTCATTTTTTTAGGTTTTTTCTGAAATTGCTAAGGATATTTTAATGCCCTTTTGGAAAGTTCTAATTTATTGTTTAGAGAAATTAAATACCATAGAAAAAAGAAAAAACAGTAAAAGAAATATATTCTATTAGGCATTGAAATAATGTTACGTATGGGACAAATGCATTATGTATGGGACATCCTCATACATATTGCATGTGAATGCATGTAGCTAGCTGGGAAGGTCTCTCAGTACACAAATGGTCAATCATCCTGAGGAAGGCATCCCAACAGTGAAGCTACTTTTTGAGTTTGAGACACTTGAAACAATGCATGTACTTGACTGAACAATTTTCAGAAAGGGGGAGGGGCAAATGGCAAAACACACAATGAAAAATCAGCATTAAAGGGATGGTATAGTTTTTGTAGGAATGGGGATTCAGTTTTCAACATTTAATGAGATGATTAGAAACCAATTATATGAATTACTAAAGAGCATACAATCCTAAGACTAGAGGAATTCAAAGTTTATGTGACGGAGATCCAATTTGAAATGGTTGTGATATATACAAAAAAAAATATATATAAAGTAAAATTATTCCTTTTTATTGCAAGTGATACACAAATTGTCCTTATTCAGTTTCAATAGTAGCCACGACAAAATTCATGGGTATACATACTGAGATGTGACTCGAATCAATGACCTGACTGCTAGACAGACATCATCTACTCGATCACTGGGGTTCCACGCAGCAGGTATTGCTTATTTATCAAAATTAATGTTTCTTGTGTTAAGTCATTTTTTATTGAAACTAAATGGCAAACTGCCCTTCATCAATGGAAGTAAACACTTTAAACTATTTAATTTTTCAGTAGTAACTATCCTGATAAAAATAGGGCATACATACTCAGGTTGGTCATAAAAAATATAGTATATTAATGATGATTAAACATGATTATGATGGTAAATATACAGGGAATATTGCTCCCTTGTCAGTCTGGAACAGCATTTGAGTAATTCCAACTGATTCTACCTCAATAATTATGCAAAAATTTGTTTATGGGTATTTTGCAAAATTATTTTGCAAAATACCCATATAAACTTGGTTCTCCACACACTAAACGAATGGGGGACAAAGGGCATGCATACTCAGGTTGGTCATAAAAATATAAAAATATGATTGAATATGATTATGATGGTGAATATTCGGGGAATAATGTTTCCTTGACAATCTGGATCAGTATTTGAGTAGTCTCAACTGATTTTACTACAATAATTATACAAAATGCCCATAAACATGGTTCTTCACACACTAAATGAATGGGGGACAAACTGTCCCGTACGTAACTGTCCCATACGTAACACGTCATGTCTGTCTTTAATTAGAACCTGTAATTAGAGCTTTTTGCCTAATGACATGAAACTTACCTGTGATAATCTTGAGTGTTGTGACTTTCATCACAGTGAGTTACAAGTTGTAGAATGAAATACTTTCAGAGAGTTTTGAGGTTGAAAAAAATGTTCAAAAAAACAAAAGTTTTCTGGTCCCATACGTAACGGCACATATTTTCTCTTCTAGAATATAATTGTCAAGGTCATTTTTCTCAATTTTTTACATGTTTATACTTCTCCTAGATATCAATCACCATGATGAAGTGCAGTATGATCAAAGGCCATTAACACTATTTTTCAGGTCATAAAAGTCTCTGAATGTCCCATACGTAACGCGCGCATTATCTTGGACTTGCCCTTTATTTGATGAAAGTCTGATTTGAAATGGCTGAGATATCCAAAAAAAAGTAAAACAAAGTTGTCATAATGAAAAGTGGGACCCACCTTTCATTAGGATGGCTTTGTTTTGGATTTCTTTGCAGCCATTTCAAAACCCATTTTCAACAGATAAACTTTTCATTCCTCTTGGAATTGTATGCTCTTTAATATTTCATATAGCTGGTTTCTAATTATCTCGCAAAAAATTAAAACCTGTATCCCCATCTCAACCAAAACTATACCATCACTTTAAGATTCATGAACTAGAGAACACGACACCTTTATACACTTTGATATTTGGGTAAGTTTGTTTGTATATGCTTGTTTGTTTGTTTGTTCGTTTTTTTGTTTGTTTGCTCGTTTGTTTGTTTTACCAGTACAGCTTGGATCTCTCCACCAGTGCGTAGCTGTCTCCATCCCCGATGTAGGTCTGACACTTGGAGCACACAAAGCAGTCAGGATGGAACTTGTGTTCCCCGGCAACCTGCACGATGGAGAAAAATTCAGCGGAAGAAAGTTGTATTGGCAACATTCCAGGAACCCTGTCATCACTTTCTGATTTAAAGACGGACAAACGCACATGGACAAGGTAGAAAAATGTTGCAATTAGGCAGAAAGTTTGCTGTTCAATGACACTATTTTTATATCAAACTCAGTTCTACATATTTCCTCATTAGATTCCTGACAAATTGTGATGAGGCTCCGATTTACCTTGTAATCATTGTATGTCTTTCTGAACACAACAACTAAAAAAAAAAAAAGGACATCTATGTGCAAACCACTGTCAGAGTTGATTCCTGGAAGATTGACAATTTTTTTTTTTCTGAGCTACATCTAAATGCACTTTGCACACACACACACACAAAAAAAAAACCAAAACAAAACAAAGCAAGACAAAAAACTGTGGCGAGGTCAAATTGACAGTTAGTTGATAGTTCTACTTTTCCTGATAATGTACAGGTGCAAAGGAGGAAACGAATCAATTACAAAACATTTCCAAGCTGAGCGTGACTTTCACAGGTAATGCCTAGTGGCAAGCTGCACCCTTCTATACCGCTCTTTTCTTCTAAAACAATTGAGACGTTTCTGATTACACAAATCAAGTAAACCTAATGTCACCCACACAGTGCAAAGTCCCATACAACTCCAACAGTTAATTTAAGAATAGCCTGTGGGCAGACCATCAAAGCATTTTTTATACACGCTGTGTAACAATCTTTTTTTCTCTTCTGCAACTTGCATATCATCAGATTTGACTCCCTTTGTCAAACTGTGCAACTTACAAAATTTCTTTGTGATTCCCATCTTATATTCATCTATAAAAACTCAACTCTGCACACTGCCTTTGAGTAAGCAAGCTGTTGGCACATTTGTGTGATCAATTAGTCAACGATGCCTGCTGCTCGCACTACACCTGCGGAAGAAGACATTTGCGAGTCTGCATTCGCGGTCAATCCATGTACTGAGTCAACAATGTTTAACAACGACCGTACCCTAAAATTCAGGGAGATATACTGTTGTTTACGGAACAAAATCCTTGTGTATCGGGGAAAATAGTATGGGGAGATACTGGGAGGATTTTTTTCCAACTAAAGGTCCGCCCTGTTGACTCGAGCAATTTCCGGTCTGCGGCATCAGTGGATTGTTGACAGATCAGAGATCATTAGAAATAGTATACTGTAAAATATAAAGAGAATTTATAAAGACTGTAAAGAGACTCTGTTTTGTGACATTTACAGGCCCCAAAATTCTCTTTACACACGCTGTAGGTTTCCGTTGTTGTTGTTTTTCTACTTAGACACCTGTTTTCTCGCTATGAAATATTATGATGTTCTGAGTCTTGACAGTTCATTGCCTGCTTTTTTTTTTAATGTGCTTTGTATTTTGGGTTACGATATGATAAAAAATAATAAATATCATAGTTGGGGGAAAAATATTGAACTGATGCTACTCTGGTTCTCAGTTGACAATATACTCAATTCACCTTGTGTTGTTCTATCGTTGCCTATTTTGCAAGCTGACTGATATTCACATAGACAAAAACTCTCAAAAAAATTGTCTACCATAAAACAAATACATTGTACAGTTGAATACAAGAGGAAGGATACGATACTTTTTTTTCTGTCAATCTGGGTCTCGATCGTGAATTCAACCACTTGTTAAATTGCCTTGCAAGCCTCAATTCATTGTTGACTTTTAACAAAGTTTTCAATCAGTTTGAGCAATCCTAATCAACTTTACGTTGATTTACATGCCATACACTGCAGGGCTGATGTGAAAAGTAAGAAGAAATGTTTGAAGTATCATCCTCAAGCATTCTACATGTGGCTAGACCTAACTGATAAAAAATGTATATAACGGGAAAGTAGTCGCTAAACCTTGCTGTATCAGTTGTATGCCATCAAGTGAAATGACTTGTACATGGTAAATCTCCCTAACTCTTCAATCTTAAAGTACTTATCATAACAAAGTTTGAAAGTAATAGGCATTTACTTGAAAACTAATCAAATCAATTCATTTCGGAAAGCACTAGTACTATGCCTCAACTAATCTGAAGAAAATCACTTGAATCAATTTTTCTCTACGATGGCAACATCAAAAGAACACACTGAGCAAAAGAAATAGTTTACCTGGATTTAATATGCAACACCTGAAATGTGCCACGGTGAAAGATGCTTGAAAAACTTTTGATAGCCAGCAAATACAAGAAGCAAGTTATGAAAGAAGAAGAACTTTTTTTTCCTTTCATCTCTAGGCAGCCCAAACAAACTTTTAAAGGGATCGTACAGTTTTGGTTGGAACCTAATTTCAGGTTTCTAAAAATTTTTGGTGAGATAATGAGAAGCATCTTATGAAATGTGGAAGAGCATATAATTCCAAGAGGGATTCAACGTTTATTTGATGAAAATTGGTTTCCAAAACAGAGCAATCCTAATAAAATGTGGGACCCACCTTTTACTAGGATTGCTTGGTTTTACTTTGTTTTTGGATGTCTCAGCCATTCCAGAACCGATTTTCATGTCATAAATTTTGAATTCCTCTTAGAATGGTATGCTCTATATTATTTCATAAGTGGTTTTTTGGTATCTCACAAAAAGTTAAAAGCCCAATCCCCATCTCCACCAATACTGTACCATCCCTTTAACCCATTGAGGAGGGTTGGATTTTGCTACAACACGCATTCCCATAGACGCTTGCCCGAGAATACTCGGGACTTGTCCTCAACGGGTTAAGATACGGCGACACTCATATTGTACTGTGGGTTGAAAATGCACATTAATGAGTTCTCTCCTCAATTATTCAGGCACTTACCTGTTTCCAAAAGAAGTAACAACAGGACGTGAAAAACATGGCGGAGGACAAAACACTTGCATATTTCCAACACGAGAAAGGGGTAAAGCAGGCAGCTGGCCGATTGCAGGACTTCTCTGCGATTATCTACAGGGCTGCTATGTCCTCTCTGTGAAAACTATTGTGCTGCGACTACACAACCACAGCCCTGCCTGTCTCAAACGTACACTGCGATTACTCACTCCGACGAAGTCCCCCTTCGCCCAATGACTTGCCTCGAAATTGCCTTGGCTCGTGAGGGGGCTCATGTACCGTATGGGGGTAGGGGGAGATAATACTTTTTAGGATGGCGGCTGGAAGAATACGGCGTCCATCTGATGCCACACTGATGCCAAGCAAGCTTGGTTACCCAAACTCAGGGAAGCAGATGTTGACAGGGAGCACAGCGACCCTCGATCTGCTCACTGTCAAAGAGGATCATCCGCAGGAATCTCTGTCAGACTTTTTAAAATGACGATGGAAGTGGGCGCAGATGGACAACCAAACAGCTGGACGCAGGAGGCTAGCCTGCCCACATTTTCAAAACCGTGCCTCTGAGCTCTTTGAAGAGCCCGAGCGGAACCAACAATCACATCTGACTTCCTGCCAGTAAAAGAGGAAGGGGGCACTCCTTGAGGGAGGGGAGGGAGAAGGGGGGGGGGGGGGAGGGGAGGAGAAGGTATGAAAGGATAAATGAGGATGAGTGGGGAGACAGGTGAGGTCAAAAGGAAAGGGTGGAATTCAGGGTAAAAACACAACGAGGCAGGAGAGAAGATAGATGGAAGGGAGAAGGATGGATGAGAAGAAAGATAGAGAAGGAAGAAGAGTAACAGGAGGGAGAAGAAGGAGTATCCAGGAGAGAGGAGGAGCAAGAAAAAGATGGAGAGGGGAAGGGGGAGGGGTAAGAAAAGGAAGAAGGAAACAAGAACAGCAGAAGAGGGGGAAATGAAGACAAAGGAGGTAAAGATCAGAAGGCAAGAAGAAGGGGAGTATTAAACAGATGAGGTGAACAGATGGGGAGGGGAGGTAAGATGAGGGGTGATGATGGGGGAAGGGATGGGGAAAGATGAGGAAGGAGAGGGGTACAGAAATTTCATCATGATTCTAATTCTCCCTGCTATGATCTCATGCCCCAAAGTGCAGCATGAAGGCTGTCTAGATGACTTTTTGGTAATGCCTCGAATCCGAGCGCCTTGCCTGTAATTGGCTGCTGGTGGCCGACCTATGCTGAAAGGAGCAAGCACTGTTCAAACTCCATGTTGCTAGGGAAGATACTACTAGGTGCCGATATTCAAATGGCCAGCACAAAAATCCTGTTTTTAAAGTTGATCAACATGAAAATCTGATTAACATTCTGGGAAGGAAGAAATATGGTATTTCAGAAACTAAAGATAGCTCTAGTGCTAAAATGTCAAATTTCATTAGTCTAATGTTTGCATCAAACAGACATTCAATTTTCAAGTTTATTCAATTCAAAATTTATCAATGCCATGAAATCGAATTTTACTAATCAAATAGAATCAAATTTTATTAGTCAGACTTAACCATATTTGAACTAAATTTGAATTAAATCTAAATTAACTCAAATATGAATAAACATTAACTTTTAATTCAGATTTATAATATCCCGCAACAGTCTTTTCCATTCAGTGAAAAGCGACATTTTCAGGTAAACGACTTCAGCTGTATTACCTCCAGAATAAGATATTCCACTGCATATAAACTAAATTCAAAAGTACAGCAATGTATTTAAAAACATTCTGAGAATTACACAAGACCAAAGTGAACAAGATGGATTCAATCATTTCCTATCTTGGCTTTGACTTCCACAGAAGCTAGCTGCACAGCTACAGTCAACATTACTGAGTATAAGAACTAACTATCCACAGTATAAGATCTTGTGGATTCCTACATTGTAAACAAAGGACAAAAGCTATAAAAGCCAACACCCCCATCAGTCTGATACTGTAGGATGCAACCCAATACAATATTGACGTAGTGGGAATAGATGAATCACCCCATCAAACGTGTGTGCATCAGACCTCCTGTTACTCATCTGACAAGCATGTCATGACAATGCAAAACTCGGCTAAATGATTCCCACAACACAAACTTAATCATCAAACAGAGAGATCACTATATTTCTATTTAAACAATTTCTTTACTTGCTATATCATTGTTCTTTTTATATCCTTAAAAACTTAATCATCAAACAAAGATCACTATGTTTCTATGTAAACAATTTTTTTACTTGCTATGTCATTGTTCTTTTTATATTCTTAAGCACACATCTGTCTGCAGTTTACAGGGAGGTCTTGTTTCTTCAGATCAAATGCATGCATTGTCGAGTATGCTGCTGGTTTCACACGTGGTATGAAAACCACCATGCAGTTCTAGGAACCGCATTCTTGATTAGAACAGCATGCATGGGCACGCTGATAAACTCGCTAAACATTTGAAAATGAAGCTGAAATCGCAGTGAAAAACATCATATCACAGGCAAAATCAATGTGTGAACACATCCAATCACGCTTCTCAAACATAAGGATTTGCCTTGAATACTCCTACAAGAATCAAGCATGCAACGTATGACGGAAACCCTGCATGCTTGCTATAAAAGTCGCTGAACATTGTGTGCAGCTGTGACTTCTCACAAAATCTATACAGTGATGCAATTTGGGCAGAACAGTTAATTCCTGGTGTGAACAGCAAGAAGAAATGTACTGTATACATCAAATATTTTGTGAGGTTTTCATTTTTGCAAATTTTGCAAGTGGGGTGCTTTTCGCAAATTTAAACACACACAAAAATATAAACTCTATCCCGACATGAGTGTGATGAGTGTGATTTCTAGGTTCAGTGCTTTTGTACTCCACAATTGCGAATCTAACCACTTCCGCGAAATTATCGAGAAGTCCCGATTCGCAAAAAAAAAAATAGACTTGCTGTTATTTATGGCATTGATACAGGAATTTCTGCTTCATATGATAAGCTTGAGCTTTCCTGTCACCACATCAGGCCATGTCATGATTTTAAAAAACATCTGTGAATTCTGATTTGCCCACAAGAATCCAAGAAGCAGTGACTCTATACCATTCTTAGAAAAATCTGGTTCATGTTTGAAATAACCACTAGCATAAACCAAATGCCCAATTTAAAAAACAAGTCAATCCCAATCTTATCACGACAGGAGTGTGAACAGACTCTACAAATCCTGTAAACTGTGAGAGCTCCCCCTGTGGGTAAGAGACAAGAGGAAATAGGCCCACAAAGTGTTCGGATTGTCAAAAGGCGAGTGAGAGGGCTGTTAGAGGTGACAGCGATAGGTGCGAGTAATTGCAGCTCGAAAGATTTCAACACAAATTTAAAGACCATCTTGTAAACTTTCAGAAAGCAGTGCAAGCTTTAAGAAACTTTTTTTTTGTCTCATCAAAGATTTCTTTTAAAAAAATGGGTTCACAAGATATATCACTCTGAACATACATTTTTCAATACTATAGGAGCTGCCACTGAGTATCAAACCAAAAGGGGAAATTTTTCTCTCTGTAGCATTTGCATTTATCTCAGTACATCATTCATCAATATCAAGTTCTTTGCTTCATCTACATAATATATATATAAACCCTTATTTCAGAATTGGTAAAAGACTGGTTTTCTGCTCAGCTAATACATTATCTTAAAGAATTTCAAACAGACTGACTTCATCCCAGACACTGCCAAATGTAGAATATATTGAGTTTGTTTGCACGTTCATATTACAATTTCTGTCAGAAAAGCAGGATTTTGACATGGCACATAAATTCAATTCCTTTATGAGTTTTACAGTACTATTACTATTAAAGAAAAAAAAAAGACACACTCTGAATTGAAAAGGAGTTTATAATGATAACTATATGCCTTCTGATGGAATACCATGTTGTATATCTCTGCTAAGGGAAGGGATATTTATTCTCACTAGCGTTCTACCGCGGGATCCCGCAAATTTGCGGTAGGACGATTTGCCGAACGCGTAATACGCGCTGAACGTTTTTTTCCTCGCGCAGCGGCAGGGGAAAAAAAATCGTGCGGAGGAACGCGGTAGGACGCTGATCGTCCTGCCGCGGTAGGACGGGCATGATTCATTCTTCGTGTGCACGCAACTACGGGCAGATACTGAAGTGGTGCACGCACATCTTTTCCCCGTCGATCGGATCTCTGTGGCACAACCTTTGTAACGTTAATGATGCATGCACGATACACTCGTACACTGGCGCTGAAAATCTAGTTACAAACCTTGTTGTACATGTATCATGTTGTAGTGTATTTGGGCGGCTCGAGTGTGTCACGCGGGGTTAGTAACGGTGCGTTTCAATTTTTGAGTTCTCACGATCGTATTAATAAACATAATACACTTTCTTTCGATCTCAACATCAGCAAAACTGCGTTTGACTTGTTTGCACTTTACGAATTCTTTGAGCTCTGTCACAGCACGATCATGACAAAGTTTTGTTCAATTCTTTGGAAATCATGCTCGGCAAAACTGCGTGTGATTTGTCTACAAATATACAATCTAGCAAATTCTTTGGGCTCTCTCCAGCACGATCATGACATTTTTAAATCTAATTTTATCTTTTTAAAGTTTTTGTTCGATCTCACTTTCAGGAAAATTGCGAGTAATTTTTTTTCTTTGAGTTTGTACAGTACGATCATGACATGTGAAGTAAACTTCAATCTATCACACACTTTCTCATACTAGTAGTAAAGTTGGGCAAGCGTTTTGGAACAAGGAAAAAATGCTTGACCGAATCGGGCAAGCAAATTATTTTGAAGTCATCCTTTTCCCCCATATTTTCCCTGAGCTCCAATATCAATAAACCCATAAAAATCGAGCATACGGAAGCCCTAAACTAACGACTGTCTAGCGCTGCTACGCAGTTTCAACAACTTTCGAACACTTACTTTTCGATGAAACACGAACACTCGAGAGATCGCTATGATCGGAAGTACGAGTAGTTATACAATGTACTTGAATATTTATTCCATTGCAATTTGTGTGTGAATAATATTCCGTAGTGACAAAGCCCAATATTTTGGCAGTGAAAGTAGCCACAGCAGAGGAAACTGCCGTTTTCTGCTCGCCGTTTACAAGCTGTTTGCAGGTGAGTATAGGTGACCCCCTTGTAAACAGCCATACAGTACTGTAACTGTTTGTGCACCACGTGTCTGTAGAGCACGCAGCGAATTCGGAGAAACAAAACAGAACGCAGTCACGTAGACAAAGTTGTGAACACCAACTTGACCAAGAAGGAAAACATGAAAAATCCCACGATGGCAAGGTGCCAGACTTGGGGGAAGGGTGGGGCGGTAGAATAGAGAGCATTCAACAAAGGAAACCGCGCGCACTGGTGCATTCCTGGAGGTTATTAACAGTCTGGGGCCTGGGGGACCCGGGATGGACAGGTAAGGAAAGCAAATCGAAGACCGAGGGCGAAGACCAAGGATGTCAAACATTTAATACGATTCGTTATCACAGGCTATTTTTTCTTTTTCCTCTCATTTCTTATCTGTCTGATCTTTCATTTATCGGTAAAAAGAAAAAAAAACATTAATTGATGTCAGGATTCAAATAACTTTGTTTTTTGTGTGCCTTATTTTCTTTTCTACTGAATTATATCTTACCTCAATTATCACCACTGATCGGGGAAAAAACAACAGTAACTGTTCGTTTCTCACAGTTCACAATCCGAAGTTTTTTGTTTTTGTTTTTGTTTTTGTTTTTTCATAAAGAAAAAAAAATGAAAGAGAGAAAAAAAAAGTTTCGGTTTTCCGAAGGTTCGCTTAACAAAATATGGAAAAAGAAGAAGAAAAGTTAAGTAATTTTGAAGGTTTGTTGATTCGAAAGCGAAACACAATGTGTAATTCTGAAGATTCCGCAATCCCGAAACTAATAGGCCATAAGTTTCGTACCACGCATGCCTATACATGAGAGTTCGTTCTAAGATTAACAAACTTTTTCTCAGATTTACAAACCCTGGGGATAATGCCACAGTAATATTCGTATTAACGAATCCTTACATTTTCTTTAACAAACATCTGGAGATTTTGCGTGTTTCAGATTCGAAATAACGGGGTCATCCCACGAGACCGACACCCACGACTCATACAGCCCACGAGTTCGACATTGAAAACAGGTCCATGAGTCATACAGGTCACGAGTCATAGAGCCCACGAGTTCGACGCTGATGGGCAAATGAAGTTCATGAGTTCGACACTCGGTGAAAACGGCTCACGAGTTCGACATAAATAAAAACAGTTTACGAGTTCGATGGATATACAACACGGGATTTAATGTGTCGGTCTCGTTAGGCCTTTTTTTGCTCACGTTAAATGGGTTATTCAAATACCGGTTTTAATTGATTGACTAAACACAGTCACGTGATGGAGGCACATTGGTTATGTTCGCCCATGGGCAGAGCATTTTTGTAATGCTCTCCCATGGGAAAACATTTTCACGTAAGAAATGACAAACGATACCAAACGATTGAACGATCATATTTTTCACGCAATCGATAGGATATAAATTTGCCTATTCCGTACAATGTGAAAATTAAAGCAGGTGACCGATAATTGTAATGCGTATGAAAGTGTGATAATTTGACTAACCCATATAGGCCTAATCTAACAGATAATGACTTTCGTTGTCGGGAACATGTACCAAACATTCCACCATCAGGGTTTGAAACACTATTTCGGGAGGCTGTAAGTTCCTCGACTTCGTCTCGGGACTTATAACCTCCCTCAATAGCATTTCAAACCCTTCGGATGGAACATTCGGTATTTTCCCTCCCCGCCAGTGGACATCATCTATGTCGAACTCAGGGCTGTATGACTCGTGAGGTGTATGACTCCTGGACTGTATATTATGTAAATATGACTCGTGGGTGTCGGTATCGTGACGTACATGAACCCGAAATAACGAAACATCAGAATTTCCTTTCAACGGAATAATGCATACCGTGCCTGAAAGAAATCAACCATTCTAAACCAAAAGATACTATACTTATTTGTTACGATTATATCTCTACGTTTTCCATACCTCCTTGTAAAATATCACTCACTGCTATATGAATACTCCTCGATAAAAAGTAAACTATGTCGAACCATGTATGTTAACTTATCTTGCCTTAAAGATTTTGTCTTTTCTTGATTATCCCTAATAACCAGAAGGTTCGATAATAAAAAAGAAATAAATATATAAAAAAATGAGAGGAAGAAAGGATCGAAGGTTCGTTCATTTGATAACGAAAATTGATTCGGTATACTGCAAGTTCGTTTATCAGAAAAAGTTTCGTACGACGTGATTCATTCTCTGATCAACGAATCTTATTTCATTTCCAGAGAAACGAACCTTCGGAATAATGCCACAAGTGGGATAAACGAACCTTGTTGATTATTTTCGGATTGACAAACTTCTATATAGTCGGCAGAGGGAATCTGCGTGTATCGGATTTGCAATAACGAACCATCGGCATAACGAACCTCCTTCTTCTTTTTTTTTTTGTCGGAAAATGAACACCACGCCTAGAAATCATCGATAGTGTCGAATAAGAATGAAACTGATTTCTTATACCTCAAAGATTATTCTTTTCTGAACTTTCTCCCAATGCCCGAATAAAAAGAGTGGTTTTAGAGCGTGTTGCTCTGAAAGTGCTTTATTCCAAAGGTTCGTGAATCCGAAAATGATGAATGATATGGCCTATTAAATTCTCCGAAGGTTTGCCAATCCGAAATGAAGGTTCGATTTTGTGATGGTTCGTTAGTTCATATATAATAGGGTACTGTTCGTTATTCCGAAGGTTCGTTAATCCGAACATTTTGTGGCGTTATTTCGAAGGTTCGGTAATCCAAAAATGAAATAGGGTTCGTTATTCCGAAGGTCCGTTGATCCGAAAATGAAATAGGGTCCGTAACAAACCTTCGGTATAACGAGCTTTTATTTCATTTTCGGATTAACGAACCTTCGGAATAACGAACCTTATTTCATTTTCGGATTAATGAACCTTCGGAAGAACGAACCTTTGGAATAACGAATCTTCGGAACAACGAATCTTCGGCCTAAAGAACCTTCGGAATAACGAATTGTAACCATATGTATATGTTGAAAAAATGGTGTTATGTTGAGGTGCATGTAAACACATAATTACAAACACAAGAACACACGATTCACGAACTGGAATACAATCGTAATCTCTATTATGATTGTGGAATTGATGAATTTTATATCTACTCCTGACATTATTGTGATGAAAGAAAAAATATCTGCTTTTTTGAATCTCTCTTAAAAAAATCGAGTGAAAATATTCACCCTTAAAGGAGTGAATACAAAAAAGAGTGAATTTCGAGTGAATTTCGAGTGAATTTTGAGTGAAAATGTTCATTTTCACTCGTTTTAGAGTGACCTCAGGGATCACTCCAAATTCTTCGAGTGATCCCTGAGGTCACTCCAAAATGAGTGAAAATGAACTTTGCATTCAATATTCACTCCAATTTCACACTAAATTCACTCTTTTTGTATTCACTCCTTTAAGAGTGAATATTTTCACTCGATTTTTTTAGAGAGTACGTGTGTGCGGAGATGGGTTAAGATGATAGGTGAGTGGTCGAGTCGCGACTTGATAATGTTTTCATCAGCGTATACTCCATTACAAAAAGTTTTAAAAATGGAGATATCAAGGAATGAAAATTAAATGAAAACACACACCTATACAGAATCACGCACATACCCGTTTAAAGCTGACAGAAGGTTCGTTAATCCGAAACACACAAATTCCCTATAATACCTAGAGAATCCGAAAATGAAAAAGGGTTCGTTATAATCCGAACATTTGTGGCGGTATTACGAAGGTTCGTTATTCCGAAGATTCGTTAATCCGAAAATGAAATAGGGTTCGTTGTTCTGAATGTTCGTTTATCCGAAAATGAAATTGGGTCCGTAGCGAACATTCGGGATAACGAGATTTGTTTCATTTTCTGATTAACGAACCTTATTTCATTTTCGGATTAATGAACCTTCGGAATAACAAACCTTATCACTTTTTCGGATTATCGAACCTTCGGAATAACGAACCTTCGGAATAACGGACCTTCGAAATAACGAACTACAATCGGTAGGCGTAAATTCACACACGAATACACGATATACACCAAGAGACGAACTGGAATATAATCGTAATCTGAATATGTGGAATTGATTTTATCATTGTTATTTTCATTTTTTCCTCTTCCTCTCCCTTCTTACGAAACTGTGATGATGAAGAAAAAAAATTCTGCTTCTTGTATACTATCCACACTTGTGTGCGAAGGTAAAGTGAGGGGTACCGAGTGGTCAGGTGTCGGGGTCATCCAACGAGACATTGGACATTGGAGTAGTGCATACAGATGAGGCTTATGAATATGTCTTACGGTATTTTTTGAAAAAGTGGACCTTCCAGACTTTTATTTTATATTTATTTATTTATTTACAGTATTTATTTTTTGGGGTGGCGTATAATGTATACGCACCCTAACACCACCCCCGCTACGGGCCTGCTGATCCTGATCATCCTCTTTGAAATAATGGGCTGCGTGTTCCCCTTGTCATTTATCAGCCCCTTATTCTCATCATCATTTTATAACGATGACCCCCCCCCCCCCCGTCTTCGCCGCAGGTTATTCACTGCTGTATAAGTTTATCTTAATTCGATTAAAGGAGTGGTATAATATATTGGGTGATTTTTTTTTTCATAGCAAGATACTCACAATCAACCTTTATGAAATGTTGAAGAACATACAATTCTAAGAGGAATTGAACATTCATTTGAGCAAAATCTATTTTGAAATGGCTGATATAAAAACAGTGTAAAACAAACGATCGTCAAAGTGGGTCTAACTTTTCTTGAACTGCTTTATTCCACCTCCCTGATATCTCAGCCATTTAAAAACCAATTTTCATCACTAAACTTTGAATTCTTCATAGAATTATGTGTTCTCTATTATTTCATTAGAGATGTCTCATCTAAAAGAAAAAAAAACATCTAGTCCCATCTCAAACAAAACTGTACCATCCCTTTATCGAACCTTTCCCTGTGGAATAATGAACTGTCGGAAAACTCCACAAAGAGTCCGGATAGAATTCCGCAAAATACTACGTGGTGGCCATATTTTACTCTTTCTTTACACACCGATCTGCAATTCCAAACGGTAAAAACAAATGCCAGTCCCTTCCAGTCAAAATGGGATGATGTTCGTTGTTCCAAAGGTTCGTAATTGAAAACAAATTTTCATCAAATACAACTTTGAATTCCTCACAGAATTATGTGCTCGTAAGCCGAAATTAGTAGGGACATACTCAGCAGCTCCAAAATTCGTATTTTGCCCTAAGAATAAAGATTCCTATGTTCAGCGTTCATTGATTGCTTTATGTTATATCAAGGACGCAATATCTGATCTCCAAATGCTTCGGAAGGGGGGGTGCGGAAACTCCAACTGCCTTTCAGGAGAGGGGGATACTTTGATCTTCTCAAGCGAGCTTTTGTGAGAGCGAATGCAAAACTTTGTTGGGTATTTTTAATTATCGTTTACAATAAAACATAGACATGCATTGTTTTCAAGCTTTAACTTTAAACATCACCATTTCCGAAGTATATTATTCCAGTTTCTTTTCCCCTAACTATAATCTGAAAGTCTGCCACATGCATGATCGCTAAACGCCACGCTTTGCGTGGATGTGCCGAAGTACGAAACGGTTACAGCTCGTTATTCCGAAGGTTCGTTATTCCGAAGGCTCTTTAGTCCGAAGATTCGTTATTCCGAAGGTTCGTTGCTCCGAATTTCATTTTTGGATTGACGAATCTTCGGAATAACGCCACAAATGTTCGGATTAACGGGCCCTTTTTCATTTTCGGATTAACGAGCCTCTAAGTATAGGGAATTTGCGTGTTTCGGATTAACGAACCTTCAGAATAACGAACCTTCGGAATAACGAACAGCACCCGTACGAAACACGTGGTTTCACTCAATTCAAAGGAATGAGGTTATTGCAAGTTCGATGGATCGAATGCCCCTCATGACTTAGTTGAAGAGATCAAGAAGTCTTTTACGAGCAAAGAAATAAAAATGAGAGAAAAGAAAAACCCCGAACGAAAGTTGCTAGCCAAAATATCTAAGTAAAATTTAGTGGAAATTTACAGTATATATATAATAATATATATATATATTTTTTTTTCACAGGTGAAGTTCCTTCGAACTTTGAATAGGGATACGCAGTTTTGAGGGGCATGAAATTGTCATGATTTTGCTGTCTAATCGGGTACATGTATAGCTCTCAATAAGCATGCGGCTGCATAACATTCTCGTAGTGAATTTGTCTCGGCATACGAGACCCTTCATACTAATAATATTTCTGTAATTCCACTTTTGATTGAGTGATTAATCAATCCCTTTTATAGTTCAGTGAGCATTAAAATACTGGTATTCAAGCATATATAATCGACTGTTCGATGTTGTCTAGTATGGGCCAAAAGAAAAGCTATACACAATCATGATGTGT
Organism: Diadema antillarum; assembly: GCF_040938485.1. Taxonomy (NCBI): domain Eukaryota; kingdom Metazoa; phylum Echinodermata; class Echinoidea; order Diadematoida; family Diadematidae; genus Diadema; species Diadema antillarum. The sequence goes on along the minus strand of NW_027272308.1, from coordinate 331,228 downwards.
TGCTTAGAATCATGATCTTTGCCAATTACAAGCTGATCGTTGTTCGATCGATGTTTCCAGGCTATGTAATACGCTGTTTATTACCAGAAGTGCGCGCATTCTTTCGTCCAGCACCTGGAGTCTGGCAACTGTTTTTGTGGAAATGCCCACAAGTGTATGTTGTGTGTGTGTGTGTGTGTGTGTGGGGGGGGGGGGGGGGGGGTCAAGTTTCTTCTATCCGAAGAGACTGCATACGCACAATCGGCTCTTCGCTTTTATTTTACTGTCGTCAATGTTTTTTCCCCTTATTCTTTGCTGGTAATAGCATTCGTAATTTAACCGAAAATAAAAAAGGTCAAACGGTTGGTTATTCGGCAATTCCATCCAAGTTGTAAGTTAGTTTATCATAAAGAGCAATACATGTACATGTAATAGTATTTGACAATTACAACAGTGAAAGAAATGATCAAATTTGATCCTGAAATTGATCCTAATGGCGATGTAGAAGAGAGGGAAACGTGGCAGATGGAAGGATTTTTTTTATCATTGAATTTTAAGAAAATTACAGATCACCAGTATATTTCATGTCGTCAAAACTATATCGTGTTTTTGTGTTTATGTCAGTGCGTGTATGTGGGCATACGTTTACTTGCGTGTTTTAATTCAACTCTCATCGTGTATTAATATCCCATAATTATAATTACAGCAATCTGCGCATCCCGAGAAAAAACTGAAAGATGTAGCATCTCCTTGCTCAAAGTCTTGTACTACGCCTCCCCCTCCACCACCCCACCCCTCGAAAACCAACCTAACATAACATAGTGTGTTTGAAAACACCGCTGTGCTTCTCAAAAAAAAAAAAAAAAATTAGAGAAGAAAACAACTGTACATTTCGCGTCGTAACGTGTTGATTGCACGTCGGTCTCCCACCACTCAAAGAACATCTTACATGACACCGTGGGAGCTGAACATGAAAGTTGCGTTCTTCCCAGGCACGCACATGTTGAATGACAGCACGTGGTTATTGCGCACCTCTTCTTCTGCAATAGACTGTTCACAGATTTTCTTGCAGACTGACTTGATTACAGTTGTTCTCAATCATTCAACTAGTGTGCGGTACGCGTTTCTCTTCATATTGTTATGGTGCTGTTAATAGCCTGCAGCTGCAGGCCGGGAAAACAACAGCGTGTTTGAAATGGAATTGTTGGGAATATATCACAGGTTACTACTGATTTGAGAAGAATTTGCTTTCCTGTCTTCCAAAGTGGTATGTACAGGCAATCTCCCCTAAAAGCCCAACCAATTTAACGTAAAATCCAGCGATTTTCTTGGGATTGCAACGGTATTTTAGCAGCAGCCTATACTCCTGTAATGATAGGGAGATCAGGAATGAAATTGCACATCGTTTAATACAACCTTGGGCGTCCTTACACGCGGAATGAGTTGCCCGTCGAGGCGTGGTAAATATTCTGTAGGTGTAGTATGTACCAATAAGAACTAATTTCCGTAAAACAGTATCCCGACAGTGAAAAGAACTGCCGTGTCGGTAAAATAATGTCAATGTGACGATCAAGCTGTAATTACAATGTACAAAATACAATCTACAAACTACAAGAAAGACATGATATTACATTCGCTCATCAGAAGTGAAATTCATCCACCAAAATTTACGTCTAAAAAGGCGAGTCTAAGGAAGGTGTGTGACCAGGGAGGTGTGCTCACCTCCCTGGTGTGACCGTGGCACATTCCGTATTCTATGTAAATAATCATAAGAGTTGTCAAAATGCAGCTTCACGATGTTCTTTTTGTGACTTGTGTTTTGTTTTGTCGGGTTTTTTTTTCTTAACAAAGGAGCTTCGATATTTGAAGCTCGTTTTTCCCATTGGCATTTTAACATGTCATACGTTGCACTCTCGCTATTCGATTGCCTGACAAAGAATATGAGTCACGTGTAGATATTTTTTTCAGTGATTTCGTTCATTTACATCAACACAAGACTCGCGAATTGTCATGTCACATTATATAGCTCATTTCACTGTCGTTAAATCAGGATTCAGGTACTAACTAGCCTAGACCTACTTAATCATAATCACTTCATCCTTGGATGTAAATTAGGGCCTACACTTTATTTTTTGAGTGATCCCGATAGAATAGTGTCTCAGCTTGAAGGTTGCGCGACGATATTTTTCCACCTCATTTGTGATTAAACTGGCATCCATACGGCCACAAACGATTTCAAGCCGTGTAATTCTAGTCTTTACGATATAAAAATGGCCATACGCATCGTAGTACACCCCCAGCTTCTGGCTCTCGTTGGTTGCGTTGCTAGCTGCTCGAATTCTCACTTCTGTTGATTGGGATCACACGGCGTACAACCAAACCGGGCTCCCACACACACACACACACAAAGCATGAGACGTGACCAAAATGTGGCGGTAGAACGCGGAGGGACGCCAGTCGTCCTACCGCGGTAGGACGATCTCTCTCTTACAGAAAAAAATCGCCAGCGCGCACATCATGTCAGATGCGCCTATATACGCGTAAAATCGTCCTCGAGCGTTCCATGCGTCCTCCTGCGGTAGAACGCTAGTGAGAATAAATATCCCTTCCCTAACATATTATGAGAAAGACCAGCATCAAGATGTTTCCATTCAGGAAAAAGCTTTGTTTTCTGATGTAAATAAAACATTAACTATTGAATGCAGAAGGAAGATTAATTATCCAAGTGATTAAACCAGCACAGGTTTCACTCTCAGTGCTACACTGTTTGTACATGGTAACTAGGGAGCTGGTGGCTTAGAGTTCCCTGTCTATCCTATGTGCCAACCTACAAGTTGCACAAAGGAGACATTCATGTTAAAGGTTTTATGACATACAATTTATGCATATGTTGATTTGTGTTGATTCATGATACCCTCAACATCACTTTTGTGGTGAAATGAATATCTAGAAACAATCCATATATTTTTTTATAATTTTTATTTCATTCTTCTTCAGATTACTTGGGTACGGCCATGAAAAAAGATGTTCCAAACCAAGACCCCGTTTACAGTGCGGGGCTGGGCCGAGCCGCGGCCGAGCCCAGCCTCAATTGCGAGGGAGGGCCCCGCAATTTTGTCCGTTTACACTGCCGGGCTCGGCCGCGCTTTTGATTCAAACCTTTCAATATGTTGTCGTAGTGGTGCTCTGCTTGTAAACACATGCAATTTGGTATTGTCTGGTTTTCAGACCCTTTGCCAAATGAATTCCGTGGCGACAAAGTCGCCGTTCGGGCAAAGGCCTTTGCCGAAGGAAAAAAATCCTTTGCAGGACAAAACCACATTAAACTATACTAGTTTTCGACGTTGAGGGGGTTAATATCCTGAACAGCGAAATAGTACAGGCAGAGGGTTTGGAAGCCAGACTAAAATTGGCTGCGCATTTGGCCCAGTTTACGTTTACACTGAGAAAAGGCCGGGCTCGGCCGCGGCTCGGCCGCGGCCGAGACCACCTCCAGAGCGAGGCCAAATGCGAAGCCAATTTTGGCCTCGCATTCGGCCTTTTGCACGTTTACACCGAAGCGGGACTGGGCCGAGCCGCGGCCGAGCCTCGCACTGTAAACAGGGTCTATGATTCTGGTTGTGACCTCATCTATCAATCATTGCTAAAGTACTGATATGTATAACAAAAGACATTGGAATGCACCTTCCCCTCAACTCAGCATAACTTGCATGTTTCTGTGATATTAATGTGACTAACAAAAGACATGGCGGGGAACATGCAAGTTATGCTTGGTCTCAGGGAGGGTGCATTCCAATGTCTTTTGTTAATCATCGAGCAATGATTGACAGATGAGGTCACAACCAGAATCTTGTTTGGAAGGGTTTTTTGTGTGGGATGCATATCCAAGTAATCTGAAGAAAAATAGAAGAAAAATTATTTAAAAATATAATCATGCAATATTTCTAGATTATTCATTTCACCACAAAATTGATGTTGAGGGTATCATGAATCAACACAAATCAACATGCATTATTTGCATGTTTTAAAACCATTAAACCCTTTGTGTGCTTTGAGTGCTGATTAGCACAGAAAACCAAACAGCAATGTACAATTTGTACATACTAGGCGTGTCTTCATCAGCCCGAAGTTCAAACTAGCGGAATATTTTGCGGTCTTAGAAAATAGCCCGATACAGCGAATGTGCGTCTTCATCAGCTCGAACAGCCTGCTTCGGGAAATTAGCCTGAAAATTGATGCATGTGCACTTTGCGTCATTACTCTGCCTAGCTCGCGGTTCGAACCCCGCTCAAAATCTCCCATATCACCGTATGTACGATAACCAGGGAGGTGAGCAGTACAGCATATTCTCTCCAAAGGGATATTAATAACGCTACTCTTCTGTCCAGTGAGGAATCTTATATGAAATTAACGAATTGCAATGTTTAAACAAATCCAAAATACAGACAATCTGCAAGAATCTTCAGCTAAGGTAGAGTGGACCAGAAGAAGAAGTTAACAAAAAACAGCTAGCATGAGAAACAGTAGGCCTAGCACACACATGTGATCCTTGAATACACCGTGCGTATATGTACTATGTCCACTAGCTTGTACATATGCGCTTTCCATTGCCAGCTGGCTAACCAGAAGCGTGGAGGGACTGAGAAAATTTAGAGCTGATGGAGACGCACCCAAAATAGCGCGCTATTTCACGAATTAGCGCTCTAGTTCACGAACTAGACCAAGATTTTGGGGGAAATTTTCCCGATCAAATAGCGCGCTATTTGCGTCTTCACTACACAGATAGCGTGCTATGTTGACATCGGACTAGTTTGGTAACCGCAAGATAGTGCGCTATTTTGAAACTTCGGGCTGATGAAGACACGCCTACTGCCTAAAGTCCCTGAGAGAGAAAGGGTCAAGAAAGGAGTGTTTTTCTTCTTGATTTAAATACAGTGTCACAGACTTTACAATCACAGGTCATTACATACACAGCAACTTGTAAGTCTGACTATAATCTGGGAAGTGTCACATCAAGATGTATCCCCTTTTCTAAGGGTCCAATATCATACCAGCTCTGCTTTTTAGTGGGACCTTCCATTTCCATTCCCATCCTAATGTGCTTGTACTATTAAAAAAAAAAACAACAAAAAAGCCACGATATCATGTTTTCTTCATTGTTACTAATTTTCACATGTATTTTGTCAATTTACATTTTTGCAAAATTTATTACAAATATGTTCTGCTTATTACATTGTATATACTTTCTTGGAAATGAAAATAAATTTGAATCTTGAATCTTGAATCCTTGCTCTGATCAATGACATGTCCAGCTTGCCTATACTGTGACATTACTGACAATGATATGTACAGTGTACATGTACATGTAGGTCCACCCCAATCTTGCGAAAATTGGACAATGTATAAATTCTATGCATGCAACTGAGGGAAAGACACATACGTACCCAAATTCATTGTTTCTCTTTGTCTCTCACTTTTCGGACAAAAATATCTGCGGCGAGGCGCTCGCTGAGGCACTCACATCTGGGAATCACCTTACATTGTCAGCATGTGTCACTCTTTGTCACAATGATATATGTATAGTCATCTCATGTAGCATGACCTTGCGCAATATGCATTCCAGACTTATTGTGCCTTATCTCCGATACTGAATAATGTGTTCTGCAAGTACAAAAAACATGCAGTATCACGTACTATTGAAATCACTGCTCTGAAGTGCATTACATTCAATGAGCACAATGAAGCAAGAAGTACAGTGTATGCCACTACAACTACAATTTGTATGACCACAACAAAACCATAGTACAGAGCTCATTACTGCTCATAGCAATTAGAAACAAAAGAGACAAAGATTATTACAGATGCTTGAAAATGCAACCTCTTTGATATCAGAGTAGGACATTTACAAACTGGAAGTTAAACATACTATGTACTGACCATCATCATTATCGCAATATCCTTTAATAATCATCTTAAAATTACATTTTCAAATACTCCGTACCTGTCATGGAGAAGAAAATCTGAATTTGTCAAGAGAGCAATCCTGACTGCAGTGAAACAAAGTTCTCTGACTTGGTGATGATTTGTGCAAACTAGATGGGATATCAAGGCACTGGTCCAAACTAATATGGACATTTTTGGTAATATAATACACAAAAGGCACTATGATATAAATGCAGTAATATGCTGACTTGAACATCACTTGAAAACTTGACTATCAGGGAATACGCTGCACAGATTTGGCGCATGGCAGTAAAGGAGGTAATAAAAGAATTGAAATTGGCTGCTATGATAGTTTCTCTCACCCTTGTTTGTGTGACACTATAATTATATGACCATTTGCATCTAAATTAGCCCATGACTGCCACATGACTGTGATATCACTTGCATTGTCAGTCTCAAAAGAAGAATCATTAGCTAGATACAATATCTTCAAGTTGGCTACAATAGATACCATAAAAACAAAGAGACATAATAGTAGAACGCCACATATCACTACTGGACATAAAGGACAATAACTGCACAAACAACAAACTTTTACCTAGATTTTCACAATTAGAAAATATGACACTGGTCATGATATGTACTTAGGTTAAAACATGAGGTGACCATTTACATTTAATTGCCATAGATACATTGTGTACAAGCCTCCCACAGACCTGCACGCTTACAAAATCTTCATTAAATTTGCTTGTTCATGAAAAGCAAAAGAATACAAATACTTGTAAATTGTAGCATTCGTGACAATGAATCGTTGACTTGTAGTAAGGCCAAGTAAAAAAAGAAACCAGTTTCTCGTCCTCGCGCGCATCGATTTTGGCCGCCGCATCGATTTCTTTATACAAATGATGCACAGGATTATTTCGTGGCGTTAGTGTAGGCGTAGCTCACTCTCGGGTATTTACAATGTAGTGCAACATGCACTCGGCTTCGCCTCGTGCATGTTTCACAATTGTAAATACCCTCGAGTGCACTACGCCTACACTAACGCCACGAAATAATCCTGTGCATCATTTGTTTTATAAAATGGGTCGAAAATTCGAAAACTAACATCATTTTTCAGCGTTTTTCACGTACCTTTGTGGGTCAAGACGTCCGAAGATGTTCGTCCCAAACTTTTAGTAATTACGCACGTCGCACTCGCGGAAGTCCCGCACATACAGTATATGGGTGGTTGGGTTTCCGGACACCCGCATGAAAACTTACTTATTTTACATAGAATATGCACCCTTTACCTTAAAGACTTGATATAGACTCCTCATATAGGCCTACTAGACAACATACTCTGAAAACGGCGTGAGAATTAACCTGCTAAATCGTTGGATTTGCTCTTCAAAGTGACTCCATGTACGCGTCCGGTCCCATAACGCTTGGTCTACTGTACTGTACAAAGCGTACGTATAGTACAGTATACGTACGTACGCCACATATGTTATGCACAAGGGAAGACAGGCCGGCCGGCCGGCCGGCAGCCCGAACTAGAAGTTGTTTACAGGATTGACAGCGCGTACGCGTATGCATGCAATTCATCAAAGGAGCCGCCGCGCGCACAGACGATCGGCAATCTACCATAGGATTACAGGCAGTGCAATTGTACTGAAGTAAAGGAAGGAGGTGTGTCTCATTTCAGCGCTTCCTATTGGCTACATTCTTGAACCCATTTTATAATACTATTTACTATTTTCAAAATGGCGCTGAAAGTACCAAGAAATTCATAATTCTCGTCCCAGCCCGCTCCCCGCCCGCATCGAATTTCAGTTGCCGCATCGACTTTTTTGATATTTACTATTTTTCGGCCGCCAATCGTGATTTCTCATTGCTAAATGCGCCTTGCGTCCTCTACTTGAGTACAGCTGTAGCTTCTGTAGTGCGTATGTAATATAACGCATGCATTTCACACTGCGAGCTCGGCAAGAAGGAATGACCCACAAAGCAGTCGAACTGTAGTTTGGATGGGCGCGCGGCGGGCCTGGGCTGTGATGTATATGTACAGCGCACTCGGTACGTCGTGAACGCGATAGCGGCAACATTTTTTTCGAACAATCGCTGATATTCCACGCATATTTCGCGCATTGTTCGTATTGTTCCCCGTTTCTCATATTTTAAGCGGATGAATTGTACTGTGCAAATGCTTGTGAGGATTGTATCGAGTTTGTATGTATACATTTTCATGTCATTGTGACTATGTGCATGTGTGTGCAGTGTCGGAAGGTACGGTGCCAGTGCAGTGGCCGTGCCGGCCGCGTATGCGTGTCTGTAGCTGTCAGGGTCCCCATCCCCCTGGTCTGTCAGCTGTCTGCATGCAGGTACGCACGCATGAACACATTCGAATGTGTAGAGGCCCAAACACTCTGCTCTGTAACGTTGCATCTGAGGCTGCGTTCACATAGAAGTATACTATTCGGGTATTCGGGCTCGTTTTTCGAGGGCACGCGATTAACTTGAATCGAACGATAGGATTTCCTCACACCGGTTCACATAAGAGGGCACTATTCGAAAGTACCGAATAGCTGCATGCGAAAAGTATAGCAAAGTGGGAATAGAGCTTGTTCGATTTTCTTGCAGCGTATACCGTCCCTCGTTTATGAAATAATGACAATTTTGGTCTGGATTTACCGTTTAGCAAAAATAAGCATGTAGACTAACGTTCTGATGCAGTTTAGAAATTGTTAATAAGATTTGCTGGGATGTAGGAGGAAGAAATCCTCACTGCATGGGATGGTGAGTTGACGGTGCGGGTGATGGTGTATTCGGTGCTCGAATAGCGAATACCGAATACCGAATACCGAATACTTCTATGTGAACGCAGCCTGACGGCGATATACTAGTATTCTATTTTGAAGAGAATATGAATGTGCTTTTCCAGCAAATGTAGAATTATTAAATGGGTGTATCTACAAAATGAATAACTTTTCAGCGGATTCTGGTTTGTCTCGTATTTCTGCGGGATACTTTTCTTTACGATGTAAATTCATGGACACGGCCGTGAGTCGTATCACCTGTAGCGTGATTGAATCATTCATCATCCAAATGATGAGTGACTATCAAATGTCTTTTCAGAACATGAAGAAACATCTTTATAGGCCTATGTTTAATGCTATAATGCCATATCAGTATCATTTTGACATCCATGTACCGGCCAGTTTCCAGTTGAATGTGCTACAATTGTACTGTGAAGAGATGCAGATAGGCCTACAGCGCAGCTGTGTGGACACAAAAAGTCACAAACACCAATGATAAATAAAGCAGTGTTTTGAATATCATGGAATTTATTTCAGTCATACATTTGTTGATAGAGTGTTTTATACCTGTTTCAATTAATAGCACAATACATCAGAATGGCAAGTACACTGGTATCAGAAATGCCAGTATTAAGATGGTCATTTTCCCTTGACATCTGTATAGTGGAAAGGAAAAGCAAATGTATTTCTGCATGCATGAAGTTTCATTTCAAGTATGGTGCATATTTATATCTATTTGTTTGAAAATGCACAGAGTGCTGGCAAGACATACACTTGGGACCTGGTCTCTCATAACACAGCTACCGCATACCAGAGTGATATTTCATTTCATAAATTGGATATAGAAAATAGTAAAGCCCTCTCTCGTTACCTTTCTCAGAATTACCGGACAAAAAACACATGTTACTTTCATTTTGACAATCCTCGAAAAAATAGTAAGATATCAAATAGTAAGGACCTCCCTCATCGCCTTGCTCAAAAAACCCGGACGAGAAACTACTTTCTTTTTTTACTTGGCCTAACAACTACAATGACAAGGGGGGGGGGGGGGGGGGTAGTGTATGACTGATGAATGACTGAAATAGATTATTTATAAGAGTGTATCTATTTGTAATGTATGCTGGCACAATTCAAATGAAGAATTAAGGTCTTAATCATACCTGCAAATTTATAAGCAGATGAACTCGGTGCAAAAACTAAACAAAACAGCCCAGCTGACACCAAGCCATCCCCACCTTTGCATTGAAAAGTGAAATGAATTGCTAGAGAGATGACATCTTATGGAGAGGTAATAGCTCAACAGTATTATCTCAACAAAAGGCTCGCTGATTCCCCAAACAATATTTTTTTTTGTTCATTTTTCCTTTATTTATACCTTTTTCACATACTGGCCTGGAAAGTAAAACATGCTGGCTCTTCCCTAATAAACTCCGCGCACACTACTCTTTGGTTTCATCTACAAGAGGGTAATCATATTCCTGACCTTGGCGTACTGGGGAAACAGGAAACAAACTTCCCTGACAACTTCCTGTAGAAGAGTGTTATAGTTGAAATTGACCTGCTAGATATCAGTTGGAAACTGGGCACTGGGGGACATGTTTACAGGTTTTCACAGTACCCAGAAAAACATTGCATTAAATGCTGACAGCACAGACAGTATTTCTATCCTTAGAGAGGGAATAAATAATATGCAAATGAGCCAGACATCTGATTCTGTCTTCCATAATCGCTTTTATAGTGTACCTGGTTGCATCATGCAGCTCTCTTTTGTAATTTACGAGTGGTCGTAAATGTACTCACGCTCGGGACATGAAAGCAGTGCAATAAAAGTGGGAACTTTCGCCTCGGTGACATTTTTCATGCTTGCCCAATTTCAGTGAAGTTTGCTTGTTTATTATATCGCTTACAAGAGTAATTTTGCATGTAAAGTATCAAATATATTTTAACATGTTGCTGTGTTCACTATAACTCAGTCTCTGGTAAAATTTGTGGAAACAACAACAGTGCCAACTACTTCTGTGCTTGCAGTATTCTAAATTAGATAATTGTAGGTCTATGCATCATTTGAGGCATAATAGCAAGAAAAGACATAATGATACCTATGTATCTCAGTATTTATTTCTCTGTTAAACTTTTGGTGCACTTGATAATTCTAATGAAGGAAACCCGCTAGGTCTGTCTACACAGCATGCAGTGACTGTCTTGAAGAAGACTACAAATGGTCTGGATCATGATAAATGTCCTCATGTCTGGTCGTACAGTGTGATGGAATATCTATTTTCCCAAATGTCCAGTGCCTAGACAACAGCCACCAACAACTATACATTTACAGCCTTTCCTTTTATCTACAGCTTCTAATGCTGGCCTGCCAGGGCAGTCCGAACACTTTCATCAATACTCTGAAACTAATTTAGCCAATGTCCTTTTGTTATCTTAAACAATCATTTTCTTTTTTAAGTCAAATGAATTCACTCATATAGTTTCAAACTCTTATAGTCATTATTAATTTGACACACATTTGGACACACCTGTATCGATGCACATCACACCCAACACAATGTTGACTCACACAGATTAATATTTCCTTTAATGTAACATATTTTTGACCATGACATTTATATTGTACTGCTGTATACCTTTTGTATGTCTATCATGTTTATGTATCAATGTTATATGTGTGCTTCGCATATGTATGTAGTACGCCAATGTAATGAGTTGCATGCAAAAAATGGAAAAAAAATCCAGAAACGGACAATAAAATTGAATTGAATTGAATTGAATTGAATTGAATTGAAAACTAAAGAACAATAAGGGGAAAGGGCATAATTCTAGAGGGATGCCATTTACATAGAATGTGCATACTGAGGATGCATATAAACACTAACTGCACACAATCACTCAAGTGTCTGCATATCCTTGTTTGCATCTTACTCGTCAGTGTGTAATGGCCTTTCTGGTAGGCCTATATTTGCTGAAACCAGGACCTAGCAAGCTGACAGTTATAGGGAAATTCCTTGCCAGTCTTAATTACCCTCCCCTCCCCCCCCCCCCAACAACAACACACACGCCCATGGTGTTATTGATGGGCTAATATTTCAAGTTACCCTCCCCTCCTCCCCCCCCCCCCCCCCCCTCCCCACAACACACACACGCCCATGGTGTTATTGATGGGCTAATATTTCAAGTGTCAGAACTGCTAATTGATGTCAGTCAGTCTAATGGGAGTTTAAAGTCCCCTGACACATCACATAAAACCTGAAAGTGTGTCTGTGCACCCATGTCATGTCAACTCTGAAGAAGAGATTGGCCGTATTTATGTTGACGGATGGTACAGCTTCGGTTGAGATGGGGTTTCAGGTTTCCAATAATTTTAAATGATGATTTATTTTTTAGATAATGAGAAATCTCTTTATATGAAATATGAAAGAGCATATAATTTTAAGAGGAATTCAAATTTTATTATTATTGTTATTAATAATAATAATAATAATAATAACAACAATAAAAATAAGAATTATAATAATATGAAAATTGGTTGTGAAATCGGCGAGATGTCCAAAATAACATGATCCTAATAAAAGGTGGGACCCACCTTTTATTATTCAAAGATCACTTTGTTTTCCTTTGTTTTTGGATATCTCAGTCATTTCAAGCCTGATTTTCATCAAATAAACTTTTAATTCTTCAAGGACAACCATGAACTAGAGTAGTAAAGGCAGTTCCATGGAGGGTGAACAACTGCACAACTGCTAAGTGAATTTATCAAGTGACTTTCAGGGTATTCAGACGCAAAAAATTTATACTAGAACGGTATTGCTATACCAAAACGGTATAGCTATGCGATGAATTTATACATCTGAACGCCGACTAATGAAACGACGTATAGCGAAACGATGGTCAGAGCATCGTTTCGAACTAGAACTCGATAAGGAATCAGCATTCTGTGTGTGTCTGAATGTATGGCAACCATATAGAATGGCATAACTCGGCGGGGCTTAATGGGAGTGCGCACGAAAGGTGACCCCACGGCTGTCACTCATGACTATAACAGAATGCGCAGTGGGAAACTGCACATCTATACGACGTTTCCCAGAACGGTCGAAATTAGTGTCTGAACGGTCTGTCGGCTATACGATGATTCTTTATACGTCGTTTCGTTATCGAGTTTTGGTATAAACTAGCTTGCGTCTGAATAGGGGGTTTATCACACTTCATATAAATGTAATTGCTCTCACTTTCCTTGTGCAATTAAAAGGAAAATGACTTTAACCACTATAAATCAATGCTACGTGTAGTTCTAATAAAAACGGAAGGAAAATCAAATACATCCTTTCCAGGTCCACTTCTCTCATCTTTTTATTATTGACTTGATATCATGCACTGGTCTTTGAAACAAAGCATTATCATATCTACTGTGAAGACAGCCTGATTCAAGAATGAAATCTTGCCAATCAAATTATCGAACTGACTCTTTCCATGACCAGAAGCTAACAATACCGAGAACTATCCATATAGGTAGAGTTGTTCACGTATCCATCTAACGTAAAACTAAAAGTTTGGCATATAGAGCCTCTTTCATCGGCAGATTCCCCTTTTTGATGTTTGTTTGATTTTCAAACTTCTAACAAAAGTAAGAGGGAAGAATGTTCGATACAAAAAATTTAATATTCCAAGTGCTGTAGGAGTATCCTCCCAAAATGACAGTCATTTTGAACCAAAACATTGAAAAGTATAAGACAGAAGAAAATTTAGGTATGATCAGCTAAATCAAATTAGCTGAAAACAAGAATTCACAAATTTCCATGGATCATAGAAGATGCCGTTCATGTCATATGATGGAATACATATGGCTCATGTGGTCCTTCTAATTTTATCACTACTGAATATCACCCATTTTCCTCCATGACCTGCTTTGTGACATTTATGGAGATCATGTTCTTACAAAATCCTGAAGACACAGGATATGAATTATAACTGATTGCTGGTTATCAAACCAAGAGTTCTACATTATGCAACAAATGAAAATCAGTGATAAATTGCATCATCTCCCTAAAAGTTGCCAGTCAACTGTCAGCACCAAGGGTCACCTGAAACAGCACCAGTAAAAACTGCACACTGGAGTGTAACTTTGTGTGAATTATCAGTGACAGATATTAACATTTGCTCCAGAAATATCACAATATTTGTCCAGAGACTCCCATTTTTTCAGTCTGCAGACACAGGCTTTACTTCAATCATATAACCGATGGGTAAACGGGTACCTTCTATTTATGAACCAAGCGCCTATTTCTTCAGTCCTAAAAAAAGAAAAAAAAAATAAGAAAAACAAGGAAAAGTAGAAATTACGCGGTGCGTAATATATGTCCCCGCCGGAAGTAGCATTTAGTAGCAAAATGTACAATATAGGTAAAAAGATCAAGGTCAAAGGTCAAAGAAGTCAAAGGTCAAAATTCTATGTAGAAGTTTTGAAGCCCTCACCTAGTGCCATCACATAAAGCAAACGGAATCGAAATCGGGTTAGAAATGGTGAAGGAGTAGCATTTTGTAGCCAATGTACAATATAGGTAAAAAAATCAAGGTCAAAGGTCAAAGAAGTCAAAGGTCACAATTCTGTGTAGAAGTTTTGAAGCCCTAACCTAGTGCCATCACATAAAGCAAACAGAATCGAAATCGGGTTAGAAATGGCGAAGGAGTAGCATTTGGTAGCAAAATGTACAATATAGGTAAAAAATCAAGGTCAAAGGTCAAAGAAGTCAAAGGTCAAAATTCTGTGTACAAGTTTTGAAGCCCTCACCTAGTGCCATCACATAAAGCAAACGGAATCGAAATCGGGTTACAAATGGCGAAGGAGTAGCATTTTGTAGCAAAATGTACAATATAGGTAAAAAATCAAGGTCAAAGGTCAAAGAAGTCAAAGGTCAAAATTCTGTGTACAAGTTTTGAAGCCCTCACCTAGTGCCATCACATAAAGCAAACGGAATCAAAATCGGGTTAGAAATGGCGAAGGAGTAGCATTTTGTAGGCAATGTACAATATAGGTCAAAAATCAAGGTCAAAGGTCAAAGAAGTCAAAGGTCAAAATTCTGTGTAGAAGTTTTGAAGCCCTCACCTAGTGCCATCATATAAAGCAAACGGAATCAAAATCGGATTAGAAATGGCGAAGGAGTAGCATTTTGAAGCAAAATGTACAATATAGGTCAAAGGTCAAGGTCAAAGGTCACAACTGAAATTCTGTATAGAAGTTTCAAAGCTCCCATGTAGTGCTATCATATAAAGCAAACAGAATCAAAATCGGGTAAGAAATGGCGAAGGAGTAGCATTTTGAACATTTTGATCACACACGGACGCACAGAAGGACGGACAGACGGACAGACGGACAGACGGACAGACGGACACACACACGTACGGAGCCCGTTTCATAGTCCCCTGCTCGAACTCGTTCGGCGGGGACAAAAAGTACTTCAAAGGTACATTTTTGTCAACACTATGTTATCTTGTATTTCTTGAAGTCTTTTATTGAAGCAAGCTGTCATCTAGTGCAGCTATAACCTAAGCTAAATGAGCAGCTATAGCCTCCCTAAATCATGACAAAAGGAGTAATGAAATTGACTGCAGCACATATGATTATGTGTATATGGGTATAGAGAACACTGCTATACAGCGTAATATGGCGTTGCACAATACACAAGCTTCAGTTTGATGGTTACATAGATGTGTACATACATGTACAAAGTTACAATCATGTGTCATATGATCAAAGATGCTCTGAAAGATGCAGGTAAATAGCTGGCCTGGTTACTGTACATATGTAGTTCTGTCAGGATCATGGCTGCGTGTAGCAGATTCTAGGGCCAATCGCACATGATACACATTGTACAGTGTACGTATGTCCATAAACCCCTATGATACAACTTACACATTGTTTCATTGCAGTGTGAATGCAGAACTCAACAACACAATTTTTAATTTTTTGATATCTACCTTGTAGCTGTAATGAGCCAATTGCATCCAAATGACAACTACAGCTCAGAGTGCATAAAATATAGAATTGTTTTGCAAATGATTTGCTGTAATTCAAATCAGCAATAGCTCAGTTTGAAATGATTTTGTTGAATAAATTTGAACTCACTGGCACTATTTCACTTTAGTTTAAAATGTTATTCAGATAAAAATCATTTCCTTAAATGTTAATGTTTGATTTTACAAGACATAGCGCATTTTTGTACAGAGTAGAATTCATGCAGGATCACCTGACAATAAATGTGTACCTGTTGAAATGGGCATTGCAATCAAAGCTAGACAACAGCCTCTGCGAGTTATGGCTGGGTAAAAAAAAACAAAAAAAAAAAACTGTTTTTTTTTTCTCTCTCTCTTTGACAATAAATCAGTCCCTTGACAGTCAAATTGGGCAGTCGTCTGCTGAAGATATGACTGCATTGGAGGAGCAAAGGGAAAGTTAAAGGACACATCCACCTTCATAAGCATGTGGATTGAGAGGATGAACCAATATTAGTAGAACACATAGGTGACAGTTTGAGGAAAATTGGACAATCCATTCAAAAGTTACAAATTTTTGAAGTTTCAGTTCTGCGATCGCTGGATGCTAAGACTACTACAGCTTGTGATGTCATATGTGTACAACGATATTCAAGGAAAATATAAAGAAAATTCAACATATTTTCACTTTTCTTGCAAAATAGAGGAGCACATGCCTTGTCTCTTTCAGAAGGCAGGGGGAGTAATACTACCCATAACATATGTCAGTTACAATTTGAGGGAATGTGTACTTTTTTCGAAAAATTAAATTTTGTGGAATACTCTTAAATTATGTTTTCCTTATGTCGTTCTACTCATGTGACATCATCAACTGCAATAGTCTTCGTATCCAGCAGTGACTGCTCATTAAATTAACATTAAAAATTCATAACTTTCAAAAGGACAGTCCAACTTTCCTCAAACTTTCACTGATGTGTTCCACTATTGCTGCATTATCTCAATCCGCATGTATATGAAGGTGAACTTGTCCTTTAAGTTTGTCACCAGAGCCAGCACACCTTCTGAGACAGAATTACTTTCATGACTCAGTCGGTTTAGTCATCATTCTGTCTGTCAATCCATCAGTCAATCAATCAATCAATCACTCCTTCAGACAGCCAGTTGTGTCTGGGTATTTTGCTAGTCTCTCTTCAAGTAAATTCTTTAAAACAATGGGTTACACTCTCGTAGCTGTGACAGATAGACTTGAAAAGTGTGTGTACATTTGTGTGTGAGTGTGTATCATGGGTTGATATTAATATTACATGACTGTACATATTTCTCTATCACTTCTATAACTCTACAGTCTTCAATTTATGAACCACCTGACTTTGCAGTTCAGCATCAAACCTTGCACAGGGGTATAAACCTGGTACACTTTATGTATGCCTATATGTTCATAAAAAGCTTCCATAAGGAAGTGAGCCTAATCGTAAAGCAGAAATTAATGTCAGGTACTTAACTTGGTGTTGAGATTTCTTTCCACTAAAAAAAAGAGAAAAACATCACAGAGTTTGCTTGCTGTCTTATAAAAACAGCAGCTTGATGCAAACCACCTACATGTACGACCTCCAATATTCTGTCACATTTGCACACGTCAGAAAACAGATCATGTCAAGAATGATGGCAGTTCCCCTGACCTCTAGAAAATCACCCAGTTCTATGGGCACTGAAATAATGTTCTGCATGACTCTCTTGTAATGTATAGTCTAGACTCCACTTAAGGCTCAACAGTCATGCTCTGATAGTCGTATCTGCAGCAACATGGGACGCGCAATACCTCCTTCAAGTTTACCCTGCGGTGCGCCAAACCTTCCACACAAGTGGGCAATCACCCACCCCCCCCCTTACCCCACCCCAGGGGATTAAGGGCGAGATATCACAGTGGTGGGAGTCAGTGTTTCGCTTTCGCTGGATGTTGAGTAACAAAGACCCCAACTAGGTTAACAACACAGTTCTTTCGTAGTCCTCAATCTAGTCCTTGTTATTGTTATGTTTTTTAAGAAAGAAGAGAGAGAAGAGAAGTCCTTGTTTACATCATTATTAAAACTCCAGGTGTGACGAATCTCCATAAAATAACACATCCTGATACAGATTTTATTACAGCAATGTCATCTACAAAAAAAAAAAAATGTTTTTCACAAGCTTCTGGGGAGCAGTATCTTCCAGTGATTTCATGTGTGGCAGTTTGGCTTCACCACAGATAAAGAGCAAGGGTTTGTGCTAAAATATGATATCAATAAATGCACAGAGCTTTCACCACAATCTGATTTATTCTGAAAAAAAAAATATTCTGAAAAATAAACATTCCTTTAACAAGCTACTGACACATGTTAAGGGTAACATTATGTATGTCTACTACCTTCTGAATGAGGTACTTGTAAGTCTATACATTTCTCCTTCAGTATGCTATAAAATTCAAAATGAAACATATTCTTATTGCTTGATAAATTTTCTATATATTCTATTTATCTTGTTCATAAATCTGCTCATAATTCTTGAACTTTGAATAAAAGTCATCAAACTTCACTCTGTCTGATGTGTACAATTGTACATCTTTTCTTCTTTTTTTTTGCATTCACTACAAAATCTCCATGTATAATTGGGGGTATTTCTCCTTTAAAAGGGAAACTTTTCCCACTTAAAAAAAGGTATGATTTATGTAAGCTGTCTCAAAATCAGCAAGCTGTATTCTCACATCTGAAACTCAAGATTTATTCAATTCTGGTTTGTTTTGTTGGGTTTTTTTTTTGGAGGGAAAAGGAATGCGATACATTGGATAATATGGCATCAATAATCAAAATCATACACAGTTCTACAAAAATTCAGATTGTAGCTCAAATGCCACGACAATCTACTGATTAGCAGGAAATATCTATCATGAATGCATACGAAGAGATGCAACACTACACCAACAAGGCCTTATTGTGATTACAACTCTTGTGATTGCAATCATGATGCAGATGTCACAGTACACAAGTGAAATAAAAGCCCCCAATGTAAAGTGTTACAAAACAAATCAAAACAAAACAAAACAAAACAAAAATATTTAGACATTGATGGTCACTACTGTCTTTCTTGCTATTTAAAAGTTCTATGGTAAATACAAGGTAATACTAAGATAAAGCAATGTGACCTATGACATAACAAAGATAAAACAAAAACAAAACTAATGGACACTGATGGTCATACTGCCTCCCTGACTTCAAAATTTCTGGTGAGTATACGGTAATGATAAGGTAAAGTGATATAAACTATTACAAAACAAAACATTAATGGATATTGATGGTCATTATACACTGTCTCCCTGGCTATTTCTCTGGTAAATATGAGTACACTGAGCTATTACACAGATATCCTCCGATCAACATCTTGTTTTGATGGAACATTCTAATGACAATGCCATCAGGACAAAATTTCTGATCACTCTCTCTCTCTAGAGACTTGGGCAGTTCAAAATTAATCTCAAACACTCACCATGAAATTGAAATGGTCGATCATCTCTCTGAGCCCTGCAATCAGTGCCATAATTACTTGACCAAATGTGTGAGCTAAACGTGATGAATTGTGGAAGAAAGCACATTCAAGGACCAGATAGGCATACCCTCCCCCTTCCCCCCCCCCCCCCCCCCCCCCCCCCCCCCCCCCCCCCCATCGCTCCTGGCCCCAAGTTTATGGATCATGACTGGGGTCACTGACTAGCATTATACCAGTACTATCAAAGCTGATGGAACCAGGGAGATATCCCTCCCTGGCTAATAGAATGCATCACTGGGCTCATAACATCCATGGTCTTCTGGTTTCAACATTCAATCACATCACATCTTGGGCTCAGTCAAATCTAGGAAGCATGGACGAATAATTCTGATTAAAAAAAATAAGAAATCCTGCTGCTTATCTAAAGAGATCTACTTTTGCTGAAACAACCAATATTCTCCTGAGAGAGATTTTCAATCAACAGTTCTTTTTTTTTTAATCATCATCATTATTCAAAAGTTTGTCCCAACTATAGTTTGATACTTAATAATTGAAGCTGAGACTTTAATTGTTTCCTTCAATAAGATTTCCTTCAGGAAAAAAAAAAAATCTGCCTGGGATTGATGTGCCCAAGACTTTTATGGACTCCTGAGAAGAGATCTACAAAGGTTTATTCCTTGACATGAGAGGAAAATCATGCAGTTAAAAACCTGTCCTCCTACACTACCAACAACATGAAATTTCATCTGCTTTCAAGTGCTTTAATAGAATATCTCAATGGTGGAGTTTGGTGCAGATCAAATGTTTCCCTTGATTACATAAAATACCCTTTTGAAAAATAGGTTCATTAAATTCATCTCATAAATGATGAAAATGTTTCACTTTCTTCAAATTAAGAAGCTATCAGGCAATACTGTCAACCCTCCATCAAAGAGAGAGACATTACAAAACAAGTTCACATTTAATGGTGAAGTTGTAGATGGCGCTATTTGATTCTAGGAGTATTTTGTAAGGGGTAAATGCACAATGTGATGGGGGCAAAAATTGTCCCCTTCGCAATAAACAGGCCAGGACTCATGTACCACGTACTGTTTTGTTTATCTTTACTTTGCCTTGCTTTGCCACTGGTGTAGCTTTTGAAATGTGCCTCTGACATACTGTATGTACATGGTCAAAGATCAAATATCAAATAGCAATCTAACAGCTCAAAAGCTGATAAGGTTGCTTTACAAATTAGATTGTAAGCTCACAGAATTCAGAACTAAATTTACAATTATAACACTGAAAATATGCTTGATAATAAAATAAAGCACAAAATTAAGATGATTACACATACATCAGACCTAAGCTTGACGGGAATTGAGAAAGGTTGTAGGAACATGATATTCAACAAGAACAACAATGTGAAACATGATCGCTGGGACTTAAGCACAGACGATTTCTTATGGGTGCTACTTGAAAAAAGAAGAAGATATTTTGATCATGTGTGAAATGCAATATGGAGGAATGCAGCAAGAATTTGATGGTATTTATCGGTTGTTTTGGTAAAATTATTTGAAATTAGCAAGAATCTGGTCATATTTCGACAGAGAAATCTAATGTTCCACTAAAATTTGATTCCAAATATATCACAAGTTATCGTCTTGTTACAGTAGTATTGGAAGGGAATATCATTTACTATTGACACAAATACTATGTAATTTCTATTGAAGGATATGTAATATAGAAACATATTTTTATGGGGTTACTACCAAACTACATGTAGTTGGCATAGATTAAACATTCAGTGAAATGTAATCTTGGCTGGATGCATTACATGGAGACATTGCTTGCATGTATAAGTAAAAAAAAAAAAAATCAAGATGCAAACATGATACCACGCAGACACTTCAAGGGACACGGAGAGACGCTCAGGCGGCGCAAGGTGCTTCACACAACACTGGGCACGGCGAGCTTGACACAGAAATATTCTAGTGCTGTATGGTTTGACTGACCTGGTGGAGACTCGCATTGGGGAGGTGACTGTTTTCACATGTTCAAAAAAGTCCCTGGAATTTAACTTGCCTTCTACCATGGCAAGAAAACAAATATGTGGGCACACACAATTTTGCACACTGGTGTCTATGTCAACAGAGCCGCAGACAAAGAAAGCATTCCATTCACTGTATAGAAAGGAAGGCGGGGACTGAAGTACATTACGAGATAGACAGATCACGCTCTGTTATTCGGTGTAATTTTCTTATTGTTAATGTGCCCCATTCTGGATTCACCAGACCACACATCAGTGTGCATCAATGCCTTTAAAAAGAGCAAATAGCTCTGTAAATCAAAAGCGTATAACGGTATAGTACATAGTTTGTGAAGGCTCATGGCTTAAATTCAGAATGAAGTACAATTGCAACTAGTATGAAGAGTTGCTGAACTGTACACTGCAACTAAAGTAGTGAAGTGCTTATTCATACTCATGGCAATGTAGAACTTTCCTTTCCACACAAAGTTTTAATCAAAACCACTGATCTAAAAGATGTGTTAAGATGAAACAGCACCTATAATAGACAATAACAAGCATGTAAACAGCAATCCCCACCCACTTTCTGAAAAAAGAAAAGAAAAGTAAGAAAGAAAGAAAAAAACGTTGTTTCAGGTAGGTGTAAAACTCTGCATCATCAAATACTTCCTGGATCGAATCACTCTGTGTTCATTCATGAGACAGGCATTTGGTGGCATCACTCAGGAAGAAATAGAGGATTGTACGATGTATGGGGGAGAAAACACTCACAGGGCAAAATTCAGTATGCAGGTGGGTTGTGGAAATTATGCATTTGAGATGCACTCCCTTCAAGCACAATTGACAGTCAAAGGATCAACAATTTCCATTAGATTGTGAGCTCAACGAGCTCCCCTGGTTACAATATTTTACTATTACATGAGTTTGGAAGCATTTCGATGCCAGTGTTTCAGGTCTTAGAAGGTTTTGGAATGACACCAAAGTAATTACCTCTCACCCCCTCCATTGTCATGTGCACAACACAATAACTTGCAGAGCTAGCAAAGTAGTAATTATCTGTTATTGATATGTAATTGTTTTTAGAGAACACCATCCCATTATGTTGCGGAACTCACAAAACTTCCTGGCATGAAATATCATTCCCTTGGTTTATTGCTGGTATCAGGCTTGTGCACTCACTCTATGTACTTCTGTGGGAAAACATACCAGCCATGTCGCAGCTTTGTTAGAGCTCAAGTGCTTTCAAAAGCCATTAAAGGATACATTCACCCCCCCCCCCAAAAAAAAAAAAAAAATGTGTGGCTTAAGTAATTGCACCAATATCAGTAGAACACATCAGTAAAGTTAGAGGAATATTGGACAATGTATTCAAAAAGCAATATGAATTGTCAAATTTCAGTGCCACCATCACTGGATGAGAATCTTGACTATAAAACAGTTTGTGACATCACTGCTGTCTCAATGACAACAAAATATAAACAGAATTCCACAAAATTTTATTTTCTATGAAAAGCAAACAATCCGTCGACTTGTTACTGACACATGTTGTGGGTAATATTGCTCTTCATACTCTCTGAAAGAGGTATTTAAAGAACCCTTTCATTTTACTAGATAAATGAAAATATGTTGAATTAATAAAATGTTTTCTTAATATTATCCTGCATGACATCACAATGTGTTGTAGTCTTTTCATCCAGCAATGGTGGCACTGAAATTTTTAAAGGACAAGTTCACCTTCACATACATGTGGATTGAGTGAAGGCAACAATGTTAGTAGAACACATCTGTGAAAGTTTGGGGAAAATCCGACAATCCGTTCAAAAGTTATGAATCTTTAAAATATCTGTGCAATCACTGCTGGAGGAGAAGACTACTACAGTGTATGATGTCACATGCGTACAACGATATAAGGAAAATAAAAAGAGAATTTGACAAAACTTGACTTTTTGAATAAAGTGCACATTTCCTCGACTTCTTACTGACTTATGTTAGGGGTAATATTATTCCCCCTCACTTCTGAAAGAGAGAAGTTGAGTGTTCTTTTATTATGTGAGAAAAGTGAGAATATCTTGAATTTTCTTTATACTTTCTTTATAGAGTTGTACTCATATGACATCACAAGCTATAGCAGTCTACTCAGCCAGCCGTGACTGAACAGAAACTTCAAAAATTCATAACTTTTGAACGGATTGTCCGATTTTCCTCAAACTCTCATTGATGTGTTCTACTAATATTGCTGCATTCACTCAACCCACATGTCTATGAAGGTGAACTTGTCCTTTAAAGATTCACAACTTTGGAATATATCATCAGATTTTGTCTGATATAGTTGGGTGAACTTGTCCTTTGACATTCAGCTCTACACCGATACCATTGTCTACCCAATTATACACCTGGGTAGACAGGAGTGTCTGGGGTAAAGGTTTCTGGTTCAAGATCACCAGTGCTAGTGTGTTAATCAATCCCTGGATTTCCAATTTGTTACAAGCCTCGTACACAATCATATAGACCATCATCACACCAGTACAGTTTAAAGCCAGAAATACAACATGTACTTCTGTCCAATCCAAATGATCTCTATGTTTAACTGACCATCATATTCTGTGACAGCAGCAGAAAATACTGCTAAAAATGATAATTACAGATAATGAACAATTTATTGCAAGTGGCAAATCATGACAGTGATGTATTTATAGCCTTTAATATGAGAAAGGTGTCTCAGTAACTCCCATTTTTGTGTTCTATATGGTTCACATTTGTTTCAAAGGGTTTTGCTACAGTATCTAAACTGTAGTTTCACAGGCACAGTGCTATGAAATGTCACCTTCTGGTCGATTGCAACAAAATGACAACAAGCACTGCACAGTTTAGGTTGTTTCCCCTGAACCTTGTAAAGTGGCCGTTGAATGCTGAACTGAATTCTTTTCTGTAAAAGAGTCCATCTGCTGTCATAGATATATTTCTATTACCAGCAAAAAAGTCTTCTTTTTTTTTTGGTCATTTTTTTCTTTCATTTTAGAAACTAACCTATTGAAAGATGAAAGGCCAAGTTTCAGATTACAATCCATGAGGTAAATATGATACCGGTATCTCATCCCAACACATTCTAGACTGGATTTAAACAATACAAAAAACAAACAAACAAACAAACAAACAAACAAACAAACAAACAAAAAACCATACACTCACACACACACAAACATGTCAGGGACTGAGGACTACCATGTCATACAGGGCTTGTCAGCATTTATCAAAGTTGATATAGGAATATGAATATGATATCTAGAAAACATACATAATGCAGAGTCTGTCGTCCAATAAGATTAACCAGGGAACGTCATGCGTGTTGCTCATCAATTTTTGCTGACAAAATCCATTGCCCCTCATTATTTCCCTGATGAATCAGACAAACAAGGTTAACATTGCTGATTTACAAAATTGTGACATGTGTGTGCATGTATCCACAAGCTAATCTGTACCTCACACAGACTGACATTTTTTTATTTTTTCTTTAAAATCACACTTGCACTCTTCTGTACTTGTGCAGGGGTTGGTATGACATTTCACAGACATAGTGAAAAAGCAAGTGTCGGATGATTACTCTCAAAAAGAATACCTTGTGACACAAAATTTAGCAATGAATTGCCATTCTAAATTGCCCAATCAGAACGGAGCATTAGGAGAGCTTGAGAGATTGCTGTGATTAGCGATTGATTGCTAAGTTTTGTGTTACAGGGTCCTGACATGTGTAATGGCATTGCTGTCGAAGTCAAGCTCATCATTACCCTTTGCCTGTGTCTAATACAGCAAATTTGAAAAACAAGCACTGATGAGAATACTGAATTTTTTTCCCCTACAAGTTTCATATTTAAAGGCACAGTTGTCAAACAATCTTTCTTCAAAAAATTGAAGCGGTATGGTCCTACACTGGCCCTATATAGATTCTTTGATATTGTCTAGATATGATACCATGACAAAGTGGGGTTGAAAATAATTATCAAAATGCTTTAAAAGAGTAGTGTGTGAGTGGACTTACTTTTTGTCAGTCAGATACATCATAAGACATATCAATGATGTACTTGTACAGGGAGTGGATTGCTATTAACTGGGCTTTCAACAAGAAGGTTGTGGGTTTGCGCCTTTTGTCCCTGAGCAAGTCAATGAATCAAATACTTTCTCCTCTGCAAATGTAGGTGTATGTACATAAATGACCATTTGGTAAAAAGTTGGTTGCTGCTGTTGCACTCAGCTTCTATTCACCATAAAATGGCTGCCTGGCTGCAACACTATATGTCATTAATAATTATCATTATCATCATTATAACTGGCATTATAATTGTGATTATCACTTGAACTATGATCATTACTGTTTATCGTCAATGTTCCTATATACAAATGACGCACAGGTCTGAGTGCGTCAGTCGGAATTGTGTGCATAAGGTAACTATGGAATGCTTAACCCACGAGGCGAAGCCGAGTGGGTTTAGGCTAAATTCCATAGTTACCGCATGCACACTATATTCCGACTGACGCACGAAAAGACATGTGCGTCATCTGATTTATAGAATGGGTAATTTTCTTGTCAAAAACCCATTTTTCTATCGTGTTACCCGATGACAAAATTACTGGATGCATTTCCTTTTGGCTTGCCGTAAACAAGCATGCATCAGTTTTTACTGGACGCACGGCCAGCCATGCATCAGTATTTACTGGACGCATGGCCAACCTGAGTGCGCGAACGCTTGCTTAGTGCGCAAACCTTTGTTACAAGTACGCGTACTCTTGCTACAAGTGCGCGATAACATGTTTACCACGGTGACTCAGCATACGTAGCGTGCGGCCAGTAAAAATCAACACATAACTCTCGACCAATCAGATCGCAGGATTCTCGCTACCCATTCTATAATTACTTTTATTACCATCATTACCATTGTTCTCATCACTGCTGTTTTCATAATCATCATCTAGATCGTCACTGTCGCCGTCGTTGCTATCGGCACCAGCATTGTTGTCATTATGATCAATATGACCGTCATCAGCAATTTAAACAATAACAACTATTGATACTGCTTGAATACTACGTACTTCTAAAAGGAAGAAGTGAGGTACTGCTGTACCTATAGCCTTCTTGCGTCCACCTTACCATAACTGGACCAGCAATGAGTTGACCGCACCCCTGGCAGGATTCCCCAAACTTGGCCCAGTAGTCCTTCTGGCAGTACAGCTTCTTGTCCCTCTCATGGTACCATGACGACAGGCGCTGCTTGCACTGGCTACAGCTGCTCCAAGCACAAACAGATGGAAGGTAGAAAATTTCATTAGATATACAATTGTAGGGGTACGCTTCCACACAATGCCAGGGTAAACAGTATAAATTACAAGAAGTCCCTTGTGATCTCCGGAGTTTGGCCGTAACAATAGTGCGTCAGCAAACAATAAAAGTCACAATAAATGAACTATGGTATTCTATGTACAAACGTGTAAATGGTAAGTCATGAACAATTTACCGGTAGGTCAAAAGTTAGAAGATGATCAGTATCATGATACTCACACTCAATACTGATCATGATGGACATCTTTATCATAAATGAAAGGTGTACACACACATGTTTAATATGTTTACAACTACTGGTAAGGTATTTTACTATAGTTGACAAGAACTTCTACAAACATCTCTATGCAATGTCTTCATGCACAGCTGCATAAATACATATGTATCAATTTTTACAAATAACTCTCACCTTCATGGTTCCAGTAATCATGAAATGTCTGTGTAATACCTTACTTTTAAAAGCTTGTGGGCTTATATTTACTTGTTATATAGGTTTATACACTGTGGGTAGTCTGTTCACCATATTTACATGTCAGCATCTCTAAGTGCATACAATCATAAATTTGAAACATACTATTGCACCTGAAAGGGGAACATCAATTTTGCCTCATTCGTTTCTACTCCTAACTGTCACTTTTCTCTTATGGCAATCCCAATTCATGAAAACATTGACGTAACATTTTTCTCAGGTATTAATTTGATGGCAAGAACCATAAAATATCTCTTTCCAATCTACGGGCCCTAAACCTGGAGTCTTTTAATAGAGTCCTCCGAGTGTTGAAAAGAAATTTCATGAGGAGAAGATTAATGAGTCGACTTACAATCTGTAGCATCTTCCGATGAGACATAGAGTCTGGCGGCAACTAATGGAAAATGTTAAAGGTGGTCCCTAATCTCTCTTTTAGGAGGCCACTTCATCAGTTCCTGCCATATGGCATTTGAAGGAAGCTCTTCGTATTCAGCTTCCACACATGGTTGTCAAATTTCAAGAAAAAACACCCTATCAGTCCTGGCAGTGAACAATAGACACCCCCTTTTGCTGATACCCCTTCTGCCTCATCTGGGATTGTTTTGAGGTATTTTGGGGGAGTTGCCACATAAACTGAAATTTTCATGAGCAAGTGTCGCAATCTGAATGTCATGGCATTTACAGAGTGATCGACAACATTCCAAAGGAGATAT
Organism: Diadema antillarum; assembly: GCF_040938485.1. Classification (NCBI taxonomy): domain Eukaryota; kingdom Metazoa; phylum Echinodermata; class Echinoidea; order Diadematoida; family Diadematidae; genus Diadema; species Diadema antillarum. The sequence continues at coordinate 303,474 of NW_027272308.1, read as the reverse complement.
TAGTTTATAAATATGGGGAAAATTGTTTTGAATTAAATCAAATCAATAAAATACAAGCACCAGATTCATATAAATAAGGGTAAAATTGGTGAAATACATGTATGAATAACAGAAAAACTGTCTCTATGTTCATTTCTTCTCATAAAAAGAAGGTAAAAATGAAATGAAAATAAAAGAGACAGGTCTTTCATAATGGAAACAGGTCTGCATGCAAGAGGCCACATCATCCATGTTAAAATATGTGTGAAAATCAAATGTCATAAAATTTGCACATCTTGGGCACAGTTGGGCAGAACATTTCTTTACAGAAAGAGTAGATCGTGTATTAACAAACCACTGCAGACAGAGTAAATACTACAGGAAATTCTACACACAAAATGTCATATAAGTGGGAAGTAATGAGTAGTTATTACAAGTGTATGGTCTTACCAAAAAGATGGCAAATTGATTTACATGGTAAATGTATGGTGAAGCTTTACTATTAAAACAAGACATAATTCAAAAGTCAGAAAATTGTACAATACTCTTCCATGTTTTCATTGGCTCACATGACTCTGTTCACATCTAATCCTGATAAACCTGAGGTTGCAACCACATGTACAGAGACTCCAACCCAAAGCACCTTCTGATCTGGAGATTCTCCCACCTGAAACCCCTAGCAAATGGGAGATTCCAAGTTGATAACGTGCGAAGCGCAAAATTCCCATGGTTCTAGATGCTCTCTGGTGCTATCTAAGGCTTATTTTGTCAACATACGATAGCAATAAGTAAGAAATCCTTTCCAACAGGAGACACAGAGCCAGGGCGGGAGAAATTAAATCATAAGCGGGAGAACGGGAGATTTTGCAAAGATGGGTTTTCGGCGGGAGATCTCCCGTCGAAAACGGGAGAGCTGGAGTCTCTGCATGTACACACTTTTCTCTGTCAGTATAAATTTATTTCCTATACCACCCTCAATCCCCCCCCCCCATTTTGCAATTCCAAATCTTCGTCTCTGTATTTTTTAATCAAACCCACTGGAAAGCATTGCATTACTAATGCAATAAACGGGCTGCCGCTCTTTGAGCAGAATTAAAAAAACACACACACACACAAAAACAAGCACTGGCAAGATGTAAAGTTTTATTCAAGCCACTCTCGCTATGAGCTGGGCTCAATGCTAATTTTTTTTTTTTTTTTTTTTTGGGGGGGGGGGGGTCTGGTGGCTCATTCGGATCACTTAAAGGGATCATATGGTTTTGGTTGAGACCTAATTTCATGTTTCTTACATTTGGGCCAGTGAGATAATGAGAAACCTCTTATGAAATATGAAAGAGCATGTAATTTCATGAGGAATTCAACATTTATTTGATGAAAATTGGTTTTGAAATGGCTGAGATATCCAAAACAGAGCATTTCTGATAAAGTGTGGGACCCACATTTTATTACTCTCTAAAAAAAATCGAGTGAAAATATTCACTCTTAAAGGAGTGAATACAAAAAAGAGTGAATTTAGAGTAAAATTGGAGTGAATTTTGAGTGAAAATGTTCATTTTCACTCGTTTCGGAGTGACCTCAGGGATCACTCCAAAATCTTCGAGTGATCCCTGAGGTCACTCCAAAATGAGTGAAAATGAACATTTTCACTCAAAATTCACTCCAATTTCACTCTAAATTCACTCTTTTTTGTATTCACTCCTTAAAGAGTGAATATTTTCACCCAATTTTTTTTAGAGAGTACAATCGCTTTATTTTACTTTGTTTTTGGATGTGTCAGTCATTCCAAACCCGATTTGTATCAAATAAACTTTGAATTCCTCTTAAAAGGGTATGCCCTGTACTATTTCATAAGTGCTTCCTTGGTACATGTACATGTATCTCGCAAAAAGTTAAAAGCCCAATTCTAATCTCCATATACTGTACCATCCCTTTAAATCTTTGAATCTGAAATTTTAGTGGCCCGAAATAAAAGCAAAAGTAACAATCTATTTTGCATCTTAGTTGCCCAATCGTGCCATGGAAAGATAAATTTGGTGGCCCGATACCAGTTTCCAGTGGCCCCTGGCCACCAGGCCACTGCTATAATGTCAAGCCCTGCTATACATAGGGATTTCTGGGCCATTCAGCACTCAAAGCACACTGAGGCCCGAATTCACGAAGGTGGTACAAATGAAACCATGGCTTAAACCATGGACAAAATCCATGGAGCGCCAAGTGTCGCATGGAATATTTCGTTACGAAATCAGTCATTTCGTCGATGAAATTATCATTTTGTAACGAAATAACATTTTGTAGCTAAATGAACATTTCGTCCACGAAATAATAATTTCGTTAACGAAACGGTCATTTTGTCGACGAAATGACCAATTTTGTCACGAAATATTCCTTGTGACACTTGGCGCTCCATGGTTTTTGTCCATGGTTTAAACCATGGTTTCATTTGTACCATCTTCGTGAATTCGGGCCAAAGGGTTGAGAGGAAGCTGTCTCTGTAAAGGGCAGCTAAAACTGGGAACATGTGCATGTTTTTAATTCAACAGAGGGAAGTAATGAAGCACTTGCTTTGACATCCCTTTACCTTTTTTTTTACTGCAGCAAGCATGCATCCATTCTGATGAAACTTTTGTTACACAACCATTTCAAAAAGCTAATGCCGTACAATAGATCCTACTGTCATCTTCAATATGAGTGGCACATTTAAATGAACATGGTAAACTAAGTAAAATAAGCCCATTGTTCCCAATTTGAGGCTACAAAGATTGTATGCTCTACAAACGGAAATTATATGTATTTTTTTTCATTCCATGGCTACTTAGCAGCTTCAGCCCTTGTGAATATCACATACAATTTGTATCTAGTGTCTATTTCAGTCATGATGGGCGGGAATTCAGTATCATGCCTTTTGTATTTTGATGCATTGACAAAGTACAATTTATATCTGGCTCATCACAAAAACAACAGAATATATATCTTTCCTTCTTATTTTGGTAGCTCTCTTTAGAGTTATGGCCAACATTTAAAGCTATACAGTGTTTTGAAACTGAAGAGGTCTAAAACTGGTAAAAAATGTTGCCAAAAAACTTGCAAAAACCTGGAAAGACCGATGCTAACACCTAGGGTCACTTGTTTATGGTTTGATGACATCATAAGAGGGTTTAAATTGTGCACTTTACCCAGTCAGGAGCAACAGCAATGACGAGCAGTGTCTTGTTTGCAGTAATACAATTGTACCTATATGGGGACCTGGGACAATAAATGCACCATTGATGTCAAGTAAAATATAAAATTCCAATTGTAAATGACATGTTTTATTTCCCATTTTGATGAAACTTTTATTACTGATTGTCAGATTTGACAAGATTACAGTCAGTGCAGATAAGACGGGTCAATAGATTGTTTGCTTTCAAGATGGAGAAAAGAAGTCAAGTTTGTCACTGCCTCTGTGACAGAAATCCCCATAAAATCATTTTCTTAAATGCATGTCTTAATAGGCCCTACATATCCATATGAAATATGGTAGCAGAGGTTTGCCTTGAAATAATGCATTTAATGGCATCTACTTTTATCACCTTGTGTTGTTTATCACAGTGAATACAGTGTAGAGAGTTTAATAGCACTTCCTTCATTGCATGCACTCCAAACAAAAGAGCTACATGTTGAAAAGTGGGCACTGTGAGAAGTACACTAGTTGCAATGGTATTTTTTTCTCTCTCATTCCAGCATGCATTATATTCCTCCTCAATACACAAATATTCTTTTCTAGAATTTGTCATCTTATCAGACAAATATAAGACTAATATTAAAACAGAGATGTATGTAAACATCACTTCTACATTGTACCAATTACAAATGCATATTATCATTGGCACAGTTTAATTATTACTCTCTTGTGAAAGATGTTGGCAATTCGCTATAAAAAAATCATTAACTGGTAATTTGCACTGGTGATCATTAAACAAGGCTTTTTTCATAATTTCTCTTTAATACTTTGAATAAATATATTATAGCACTGGGCATCCAAAATTCTGTTACCCACACAGCATACCATCCAATAACGCTGATTTGGAATACTTTTATGGTGTAGCCCACCCAAGGGAATACCTCGATGAAATTATGGCAGAATTTCAAGGTGGATCCTGTGATTTCTCAAGAAGAGACATGAAATTACATTCAAATGCAATCAATATGTTGGTAACAAAGAAAATGACAAGTTTGCACCAAGAGGACTTTTAGGTAGATCTACGTTAGACATTTGTACCTCATGCACATACATTTTACGCTGTACTTTTCCCTTACCTTGTAGCACCTGTTGCTTTTCCGCATTCGCAAGACAGAAGATGACAATCATTTACTGCCTCCATACCCCACACGAGAATACTTTAGGTAAAATCCTCTGAAACTGATCCACACAACCATCCGCATGTACACTGTATGGTACACTAGAGTTATGACACCATGGTCAAACAATTCCTCATAGAAATAAATGCACCCACAGGTGCATCTTTACTATGCTTGGTGCCTGTGTGTTCTCACTGTCTGGTTCCTCAAGAAATGAATGGTACTTGTCTCTCAGTACTGCGAAATTCAGCACTGACACACACGGATCAGAAAATAAAACCGAGAATTTCGGAATGTTTACAGACACAACACTGCCCTCTGGATCAGGCACAATCGTAAGCTGATTCACTGCTTCTGTGTTTGCCTTAGCTCTTTTTTTGTACAACCACAGTTTATATTTGCCAAACAGACCACTGTGATGGGAGTTTCTCAACATGTTTTGAATTGGGTCTTGAAACACTATCAGTCTTCAAACCTGTTCTAATCTAAACCAATTATCACCTGATGGCAATCAACACTAAAACAAATGACAGACTGGGATTGGGGGGGGGGGGGGGGGGGGGGGGGGGGGGAGAGGCAAGATATACAGGAAGAAAAAGAAGTGAAACTTAATGGGTACTTTCAGACCATGTTGATTACTTGTGTAGTCATGTGCCGACAAACGTACACATCGTATGACTACAACTCAGCACTTCAGAGACTCCAACCCCAAGCACCTTCTGATCTGGAGATTCTCCCGCATGACACCCCTAGAAAATGGGAGACTCCAAGTTGATGTGTGTCTCGCGCACATCATGAGCGTGAAGCGTGAAGCGTGAAGTTTCTTGCGGCTGGGGTCCAGGGCCCGCTTAACCCGTTGAGGACGAGTCCCGAGTATACTCGGGCAGGTGTCTGTGGGAAGTAGCAAAATCAAACCGTCCTCAACGGGTTAAGGGCCCTGGACGCTCTAGGGTCCAAGATGCTCTCTCATGCTATCTAAGGCCTACAACTTGTATCTTTCAACATACAATGGCAATATAAAGTAAGAAATCCTTTCCAACGGGAGACACAGAGCCAGGGCGGGAGAAATTAATACTCAAGCGGGAGAACGGGAGATTTTGCAAAAATAGGCTTTCGGCGGGAGATCTCCCATCGAAAGCGGGAGAGTTGGAGTCTCTGGCACTTGTTTTAGAGTATCCCAAGCATTATAAGCCCTTGACTGTGAAAATCATGTATACTGTACTGTACATGGTACATTGTAGCATTCACTAAAATTCACTGCATCCGAGTCTCACTCTTGCGCAGTATGTACCTGTTGGACAGCTTTGTGAACAGTACTTTCTATGACATCCATCTGCAGGCCTGTGCTGGTTCTAGAGAGCATCAACTTGGCATGAACTTCAAATACTCTGAAATTCCACCTGCCAATGTGACTATAAAGCAATCCACTGATTTCTGAAATTTTGCTACAATTGTAAGTTGACTTTTTGAAACAATAAATTAAACACATAAACTGCATGGCTTATTACATTTCAAATACAGCTAGAAGACTAGATACAAATGTACATATGTGTGTACAATGTACCTTCATATGACTGTAAAGGCTGAAATTTCATCCTTTTTCAGTTGTTCAACCAAGAAATTTCTAGTCAGTGAAATCTGTGTGTGTGTGTGTGTGTGTGTGTGTGTGTGTGTGATCATTCACTATTAACCCGTTGAGGACGGGATGATTTTGCTATAACATGCATTTCCAATAGACACCTGCCCGAGTATACTTGGGACTCATCCTCAATAGGTTAACATAAAGTGCAATATACAAAAACGACAAACAATTTTGAGCACACACACACAAAACTAAAGATTGCATGGTCTACACTGTATAGCCACTTGCTACAATCTGTATTGTCAAACGATGCATAAAACTGTGACTAACTTTCTGTTCAAGTATTCAGACACAAAAAGGTGATCTCAAACATTTCATCTTGAAATATTCAACATAAAACAATAACATTATATCATGCAGTATCTAGTCATACATCAACTTGCTAGTCTGTTTGAGGGGACATGTCAAAAATATTAACATATTAAACATTCATCATGTGCCAAAGGTTCAATAACATACAATACATGTATCTCAGTCTATGCTTTGTGTATTTGAGTCTTTAGTCTAATGATATATATATATATTTTTTTTTACATGTATACGTGTTGACTAATTTGAATGCACTCATTAAGGAAAAGCAAATTTCAAAGTTTACAAACTTCATTTTCAGCAAGATACTTGGAGTTAAATGGATATTAATATTCTAAAGCATACAGATGTTCAACAGCATCATGAATTGCATTTTATCAGTGATGCTGTCCAGTGACAGCAATGTGTTCAAGTATCATGATCCAATTTGAAAGAGAAACAGCAGGACCTTTAACCTCAGACTCATAAACTGTGTTGCTATAAGAACCATCATAAATTTTAATAGCAATACTAAAGAGGCTTTGAAAATTCTGAAACTGAAACAAACAATTACAATATAATCAACAACAAAGGGCTCTCAAGAGAGAGAAAAAAATACTGCACCTCACGAAACCAACAATAAATAGCATTAAACTGCTGTTGTTCACCATTTCAACCATCGAATGATGTGGTTTCTGGGAAGTGATGGGTTTAATAGTACCAGTAGTATCTCAGAAACTTCACATACACATTGTACATTGCAGAAAATGGATTGTTGTGTGTGAACTCATTTACCTAAATATAAATGTGTACATTGTATGCTGTATTATTACATAAAATACAAGTATATAACCCAGACTTCAGTGTGGCCAAACATAAGATACCAGAAGAAAACTAGAAAAGCACTCAGACTCCATTTACAGTGAGTGAAAGGGCCGGGCTCTGCCGCGGCCAAGCCCGGCCTTCCATTCACTGTAAACGCGCAAAAGGCCAAATGCGGTACCAAAATCGGCCAAGCTCTGGAGGTAGTCTCGGCGGCAGCCCGGCCTTTTCTCACTGTAAACGCAACCTGGGCCAAATGCGGTACGGTACCAAATTTAGTCTGGCTTCCAGACCCTCTGCCCGTACTATTTTGCTACAGTGTATTCAGGATATTCATGCCCTCAATGTCGAAAACTAGTATAGTTTAAGGTGGTTTTGTCCTGCAAAGGCCTTTGCCTTCGGCAGAGGCGGCGACTTTGTTGTGGGGCGGCGACTTATTCTTATTTGTTGGCTCTGTGATATGAATCCTTTAAAAAATAAAATATAAAAATGAAAATTCCTGGATCCAGACAGTGATCCATATCATTACCAAAATGTAATCATCTCTTTCTTGCATTATTGTCAAGTTTTCCTGAAAATTTCATCCAAATCCATTCAAAACTTTGAATTACCATTTTTCAAACAGACAGACAGACTGGCAATGCTGACAATCAAACATTCACATGTACCTCCTTAGTAGCGCTAGGTTTATCAATTAAAAGCAAATGCATGGAAAACATCTACGACACATTCATAACTGCCGAGTAGTCCAACATGACAAATTTCATATGGGGGGGGGGGGGGGTATAATCAAGAGCTACAATGTAGAATCTGCAAACTAAGTCGCCTTGCACAGTGACCCTTTAACTCTTCATTTTCCGCCTCAAGCAGCTGAGTTATTGCCTAGAATTGTGCCAGCATGCATTACTCTTGTGACAGGCTGCGACAACTGGTGGACCGATAGAGCTCCTACGATGCATGCCTGGGCTAAGTGATTCTCAAGTCATGTGCCATCGATCAACGTCACGGACAATTTGCGATCAGTACAGACCAAAGGAGGGAATGCATCATTTATTTCCACGCTGCGACTTTACTATTCAATACAGAACCATTTTAAAAAAAACAATTGTTATGCCATAGAATCACATAGTCAGTGCATTGGAGTGGCATGCATGTTCCGAGCATACTGCTAAAGAAACAACACCATCAGGCCATCAATTATTTGATAGTCTTGAAGTTATAGCTGTGGAAATTGCACTTTGCAAATTGAAATTCATGTCGGAACAATCTTACTATAGATACTGAACTCTGGCTGATAAGAAGGCTGCCTAAAGTGAAGAAATGAATCCTAAAAGAATGCGCCTATTAAAAGGAATTTGAAGTACAAACAGTTCCCATACCGTATACTTAAGTTTTCACACTATACGTCTGTACTTCCCTATTGCTGGAATTGAAGACTGGAGATTAATTTCACATACTGACTGAATTTGTCTTTCCGTTTGATACCATCAGGCTTAATTTCACACACATTTATTGGTCCTTCTTTGATAATTTCTGGTAGATTCTATTGTCAAAATCTGATTATATCACAGTCAACTAATCCTGGTGATGTATTCTAATCTAATCATATCTGGATGACATGATTTGATACAATTGCACATTTACAATCAATACAGTTTGGGGAACTGAAACGAAAAGTGATGTGGTGACACAATAATGGGTCACCCAAAACTACCATGTAAACAGGGCTCAGGTACAGAAAGTACATTCAGCTACAGAATATGGAGGATCACAGCTGGTTGAGCTTTAAAAAGGAAAATGCCAAACCCAAATATACGTATTTTAATTGAGAGAATGCAGCAATATCAAGTTGTACACAGCAGCAAAATTTAAGGAAATTTACTTCTTAGACAATCCGTTCAAAAGTTATAAATTTTTTTTGGGTAAAACTACTGTAAAATGAGGAATGTTTGCGTGCATTTTAATTTCGCCAATCTTGGCTCTTGCGAAATTAAAATGCACACAAAAGTTCTGGTCTACAATATATATGCATCGAATGTTTACCAGGCAACTCACGAAAATTCCATGCCGCGAAAAAGGCTGTCGGCTTTAATTGGCAAAAATGTCATGACGCGAAAATATCTTGTTTTACAGTATAAGTTTTGGTGCTGCCATTGTTGAATGAGAAGACTACTTAATCGGGCCTACACTTTGTGATGTCACAATATGGACAATATAAAGACAATGTTAAGAAACTTAAACAAATTTTCACTTTCTAGAATAATGGAAGAGCACTTGACTCCCACTTTCAGAAAGTAACGGGAATAATGTTACTCTTTATATGTCAGCCAAAAGTAAAGAAAATGTACGTATTTTTTCATTAAAAAAACAGAATTTTGTGGAATTCTCTTTTTTATTTTCTTTATACCATTGTACATGATACACATTGTATGTGATGATACATGTACACTGTATGAACGGCAGTGGTCTTCTCATCCAGCAATGGTTGCACAGAAACTTTAAAAATTTTAACAGATTGTCTGATTTTCCTGAAACTTTGCTGATTTTTTTTTTCGTTTTTCTTTTTTTAGATATTGCTGCATCAATGCATATTGTACATTTACAAATGTGTATTCTAGGTTTCATTCCCTTTAAATTCTCATCCAGAATCTACAACTGGACACCAGATTTACGGTACAATTCCTTGCTTTTTGACACTCACGTAAAGCAGAGTGTATGCCAGTCACTGTCCAGTGCCTGCACGTACTCCGCGTCGCTGATCCTCTGTCGGCAGGCCGCACAGATGGGACAGTCAGACACATCTACAGGAGAAAACGTCAAAGACATACAGAATGGAGAGCTGCTCAAAATATCCTGCACATCACACAGTGTTGCCAATTTGTAATGTGTTCTAAACTTTAACAGTTCATAACCATTTTTGTGTGTCTAATTTTCCCCCAGGTTTTCACCAATTTCCTTTTTTCTTTTTAAATCCATAAAAGGCAACATAATATCAGGATTGATATCACCATTGTAATTTGAAGTTTGATGTGTGGTAGAATGAAGATCTTAGCCAATACTAGCCAAGACTCTTCATAGAAATCAAAATATTTAAATCACATAATAAAAAATTTGAGCCTAACTCTGTAAATGCCAAGAGAGTTTAGATCCATTTTTTTTTTCTTTTTACAACTTCTATGTGAAAACAACAGTTCTAGGTAAATGAACCCAGTGCTCTTGAGCAGCACTTGTACGCATCCTTTATTAAAGTTCATTAAATAATTGACACTTAACTTGTAACTGATTCGAGGATTTTCAACCAAACATTTAAATCAGAAAAACATTCTCACTGGGTGATCAGTCAAAGAATACATTTCATATAAGAAAGGCATGAAAGTGATATTATTGGCTACTCTGTCCATCCAGCTTCTTGTACATATTAATTATCAATTATTTAATTATTATTAATATTATTCTTATTATTCTTATTATCATTATCATTATTATTATTATTATTACTATTAATATTATAATTGATATCATTATTATTATTATTATTATTATGTATTCAGCCAAATGAGAATTACAATAACAATAACATAACATACACAATTGTACAATCACATGGAAATAACACAATTGATACAATAACACAATACACAGTTTATGTCAGACATAAAGTATAAACTGGGAAGCAATACATGGGCTAGGGCTCACAAAAGTAAGTATTTTACTGTTGCCCTTAGGCATGTGAGCCCTTGTATCAATTATTTTTCATGACACCATTACATTTTGTTCAAAATGATGAAGTACAGATCTGTAGATCAGAATGTACTTTGTATGCAGTACCCATAAATCCAGCTGATGTGCTGAGATTCAATTTTGTATAAGAACAGAACAGTTAAATACACGGCCAAACATGAAAAAACAAAAACAAAAACAAGGAAAAGTAGAAATTACGCGGTGCATAATATATGTCCCCGCCGGAAGTAGCATTTTGTAGCAAAATGTACAATATAGGTCAAAAATCAAGGTCAAAGAAGTCAAAGGTCAAAATTCTGTGTAGAAGTTTTGAAGCCCTCACCTAGTGCCATCACATGAAGCAAACAGAATCGAAATCGGGTTAGAAATGGCGAAGGAGTTGCATTTTGTAGCCATTGTACAATATAGGTCAAAAATCAAGGGCAAAGGTCAAAGAAGTCAAAGGTCAAAATTCTGTGTAGAAGTTTTGAAGCCCTCACCTAGTGCCATCACATGAAGCAAACAGAATCGAAATCGGGTTAGAAATGGCGAAGGAGTAGCATTTTGTAGCAAAATGTACAATATAGGTCAAAAATCAAGGTCAAAGGTCAAAGAAGTCAAAGGTCAAAATTCTGTGTAGAAGTTTTGAAGCCCTTACCTAGTGCCATCACATAAAGCAAACGGAATCGAAATCAGGTTAGAAATGGCGAAGGAGTAGCATTTTGTAGCCAATGTACAATATAGGTCAAAAATCAAGGTCAAAGAAGTCAAAGGTCAAAATTCTGTGTACAAGTTTTGAAGCCCTCACCTAGTGCCATCACATAAAGCAAACGGAATCGAAATCGGGTTAGAAATGGCGAAGGAGTTAGCATTTTGTAGCAAAATGTACAATACAGGTAAAAAAATCAAGGTCAAAGGTCAAAGAAGTCAAAGGTCAAAATTCTGTGTAGAAGTTTTGAAGCCCTCAACTAGTGCCATCACATAAAGCAAACGGAATCAAAATCGGGTTAGAAATGGCAAAGGAGTACTGTATACGCTATATATTTCGCGGGGGTTTTATTTTCGCGAATTTCGCGAGTCGGGAGCTATTCGCGAAATTAACAACACGCGAAATTATTACCTTCCAAAATGAATCCCTTGCCTTGATGATACGAACATTTCAGTACTAGCATACCATGTCACGGCTTACCGAACAGACAATACTGGCTAAGCTTGTTTACACACGTCCACGTCTACTTACGAATACTGTAGAGAGCAATCCATTATCGCAGGGGGACCACTCGTCAGAAATCTAATGCGATGGACTTAACCACTTCAAAAATATTGAATTCTAACTTACTAGTTCGCAGAGTTTGGTAAGTTTTTTTCATGCAGTGTATAACTAGTATCATTCTTATTTGCTAGTAAGTTGAAAATTTACACTTTCTTTGCCACTTCATATTTTCTCTGGTCCCTCAATCGCGAATTTAACCACTCGCGAAAATGTGTGACAGCGGCAATTCGCGAAAATTTATGTACGCGAAAATTATAGCGTATACAGTAGCATTTTGTAGCAAAATGTAAAATATAGGTCAAAGGTCAAGGCCAAAGGTCACAACTGAAATTCTGTGTAGAAGTTTCAAAGCTCCCACGTAGTGCTATCATATAAAGCAAACAGAATCAAAATCGGCTCATAAATGACAGAGAAGTAGCAAATTGAAGATTTTGATCACACACGGACGCACACACGGACACACGGACATACACACGGACACACGGACACACACACGTACGGAGCCCGCTTCATAGTCCCCTGCTCGAACTCGTTCGGCGGGGACAAAAACAGAAACAAAATAAAAACACATCCCAGTAAAGACAGTGGTCTTTGGCCTTTAAATGACAGGTTATCATCACAGGCATGGGTACTGGATTTTGGACAGATTTGTGTGTGCGTGTGTCTAAGCATTACTTTGATATTTTGTGAAGGATGACTTGGATCAGGCAAACCTACAATGTAAACATTTTTTTTTCCTTCTTTTCTTTTTTCAGTTCACACTTACAATGTACTTTCCCTATTAATCATTAGTTTATTTCAGTATATATAATGTTGTTTATCTCCAGGTATGATCAAGCTAATTATATGGAAATTAACTTAACTAGTACAGAACTCTTTCATTTTAATTTGCTATATGAATGCTAAACTGAGAATCCATAAAGAAATATATTCTTTCAATTAATGTCTATAGAGATCTTAATTTATATTTTTTTATACTGTTATTGCATTTAAAATCTTAACACATTAGTTGTTTTTTGTTCAATATTTTATGGAAATGTTTGATGTATGATTCAATACAATATTCTCAACTTCATGCATCAATTGGCATTCATTACACTGAAGGCAACAAGAAATAAATACAACTGAAATATTACACTTTTATATATCAAGAATGCCATCTTTTAATAAGTTGTCTAAATCACAAAAATATAAAAGACCCAGGAGATACTACAGATGTCTGTCATACCACACAGTGCTCATTATTTAACTGACCCAGCTGCTGTTCACATCAAAGTACTTTGCTATATTGATACAGCTGAGGACACGCTGATCTTGTACATAAGTGTAGCATGCATTTCCCATAAGAATACTCGGGACTAGTCCTCTATGTTATGGGTTAAGTAGGGGAAATCCCTACTTCTACATAGTACAAATGTACTTCAAAAGATCTATTGTTGTGAAAGGAACATTGTGTGATCAAGGAAATCAGGAATTTAGTCAAATTACATTTGAACATGCAACAAGTCAATGTAAATTTAGCAATTTGACTGATGGTTATTTTAATGTCTGCACACTTGAAGATCAAAAGTCAGTACACTGCCTTTGATCAATAACAAAAAGGCATCATGCAATGTAATTTAAGCCTTCTGTCCTACATGTATCGCTGCAGCTATAAAACAAAACAAAAAACAAGAAAACAAAAAGACACACACACACACACACACACAAATGCACTAAATTTCCTGACACAAAGTTCTTAAAAGACACTAAGTTTGGTTAGAACTTCTGCCAAGTTCATTGATAAATGTTGGCTTTGAATGCTTTTCATAGTCAGCAGCAATCCTTGACACTACTCAGAATAAAATAATGGTACGGACACTATAAACCAACTCCTGAAATATCTGCACTATGCTTCAATGATGGGGCACATTTGGTGGCATTTAATTGTGTTGTTCAAGATACCGATACTGTCAAACTTTTGAATTTATGTTTGTCCCGACTTAAATCTCTTTCAAGACTAGATTCTTTTCTTTTTTTCAAACTTAGGATGAAATTCATAGTTCTGTAGTACTGTACACCCATCTCTGTTCTCATTTGTGCCACTTTGCGCATAAGGTCACATTTGCAGCAGTAGTAGGATACTGCATACAAATGTAACAACAAAATTCTAGTTTTAACTGTATCTATTTGTACATATTTGCACAACCCTCTACAGTAGATATGTCTGTCCTTGGAATGTTCTCTGGAATTTAGAATTAACAATGGTAATTTAAAAAGTGAATCAGGCTGGAGGGTAGATGAATTAATTTTTACACATCACAAGGTTTGCTAAATATGAAAAATGTCACATTTATTATTCCTTTATCTATTGGTATTTCAAAGACTGATTAGCAGTTACAGAACTGAAAGGATCAGTTTAAATTGTGTTGTTCATATATAATGATCAATAATCAAAATGCATGATATAAAATGACAACTTTGAAAATTCTTATGTACACAGTCAAATTTAATGATAATCAAAGCCTCATAACACCTGTACATAAAATCTTTAAGCCAATTGTAAATTGGATTTATCACAAATGTGCTTGATTATTTGTATGTATAGATTCTACTAGTAATATATTGAGCTGAATCAATCATCTTATATTAAATGTCTCTCAAATTTGCTTTTTCTTTTTGCCTGCCAATTTGCAACACAAATTGTCGACGCCAATGCCATTCCATGTTTTTCGGTAGAATTTGCGAGTCAGTCAGTCCAGCGTCTATTGTATGCCAAGTGTAGAGCTATACACATACCAACATTGCTATTTATATAACATAATGAAAAACACAGGCAGCAAGGTAAGAAACATTTATTTGCTCAGGTAAATACAGACAAGTGTTGCTGGAACCAGTGCCTAAACCAGTGTCAGTACAGTGGCGGATGTGGGGGGGGGGGGGGGGGGGGTTGTGCAGCAGGTACAGCTAAGAAATAAAAAGAAAAAATGGGGGTGCATGCAACCCCCCCCCCCTTCACAGAATTCCTGGATCTGCCCCTGCAGAGGTCTGTTTCAAGACTGTTTGCTCATATTCAAAGACCAACATCTGAGAGACTTGAGAGACAAAATGGATTTTACTTTACCCAATAGCGAACTCTTTACTTTGAAAGTCTGATATTTCTAGCTAACATTAAATGTATACATATGAGTAAAATACAATGTCAATGACTATCAGCGACTTTGGCCATTCTATGATTCTGAGATTATTATGGAAAGACTTTTAGTGGTCCACCACTGGCACTACAGGCATTGGGGTCTTGCTCGTAGCGAGAAATGCCATGCACCAGCCAGACAACATACGATATCATGTTGCATGTGAAAAAAAGCCATTGTTCCCGCACTCGACACACGCCTAACAGATGCTACTATCGAGATATCCAACCCCAGAGGCCCTGGACGAAAGTGATGCAAGTGATGCCCTCGATCACCAGTGGCAGTGCAGTGCAAGTGACCAGTCCAGTCGCTCCGTCTTAAACCAAGGAAACAATTGAGCTTTCACTTTTATTAGCCTTACCTTTCGTGGTAGACATATCTCGGCAAACGGAAAGTGGAAATCACGTTAGAATGTATGTTCTCTTTATCATGCTATACGGTTCGGATGATGCTCCATCAACACAGCATCTGTCGATCTTGCGGTTTCGTTGCTTTATCCGTGTTACGTTGCACATTCTCTCTCTTGTTTTGTATTCAATATTCACACGCCCAGTTTTGCAAGGCATCAAACTGAAGATGGCGCCATTTACTGAACGCAGAGCGCATGCACAGCATGCAGATGCAGGATGTATTGTACATGTACATTGTACGTGTACAACACCGTTTTTTCATAGAGGTGATAGCGTTGCGTGATATCTCACGCAACGTGGGCAAGGCGAGATCGAGAGAGCCGGCGCGGGCACTCCGACGAGCTTTTGAAGAGCAAGCATGGCGGAACACGTGGATTCTATGGAGAAACCTCCTCGTATCGAGAAGAAAAAGATCGGTTCCCGCATCAAGCAGATGACCAAAGATGCCTTGGCCTCGAATGGGCAGAAAGAGAACATCCTGGAAATCCTTGAATACCTGAAGGTAGAGCAGACTACGATTCCAAATAAACTTTTAGGTCTTACACTACAGTGCAGATCGCACCTCCGGCTCCGCTCCAGCTCCGCGCTCCCCTCCGCACTGTGTAGCGCCGGGCCGGGCCAGGGGCGCTGTACTGACACGAACGTTTTGGGGTTGCGGTCGCTGGCTGGTACAGTGTGATTAGCATGTAAATTTTGTAAATTATGTATGGGAAATTAACTTCATAGACTGGAAAAATCCGTTTAAAAATAATTTTTCGACTTTTGCGGCTCTTCTCCGTGGACATGTAACTAGATCTAGATCTATAGGAAAAACATAGACAAGATACAGACCGATCTTTCTTCGAGGTAATTCGGTCAAGAGTGCTTCACCACCTCAGCAAAAAATCTGTCTGGTTCAGTTTTCTTCTTCTTCTTCCAGGTAGAGTGCAGCTTCAAGTTTTGAAGATTATCGCACTGTGAAATGTGTGTGAGTGTGTGGACCCTCACACTCGTCTAAGACAGGATATTGTATTTGTAGCTTTTACGAGTCCCAGAGAGCTGGAGAGTTCGAGAGGGAGCTCGGTGGGGCAATCCTGGGTTTTAGAGGAGGCTTAATTATTTCAGGCTTCTACGGTAAAACGAGGAGTGTTTGCGTGCATTTTAATTTTGCGAGAGCCAAGATTTAGGGAAATTAAAATGCACGCTTAAGTTCTTGTCAACATCACCCATGCCATCATGCATGCATCCATTCACTGTGTAAGCAGTCATGGCTACATCTTTCATCATTTGACATGAACCATGCGCGTGCACTGTTTTCATTGTGCATTTCCCTTGGACTTTGCGGTGATTAGATGCCAAAGCTTAACTCTTGTTAGTGTTAGGATCGAAATTGTGATTTGTATCGCTTGCATTAATCTGAGTGTCGGTGTTGGAGCATCATTTCAGGCAGTTGTGTGGGAGATAACACTAGCACTAGCACTAGTAGTATTAACTACACGCAGCGCTGTCGCGAATCGCGACAGCGCTGCACCCCTTTTCCTTCGCGGACGTTGTTA
The DNA here is from genome assembly GCF_040938485.1 of Diadema antillarum. Classification (NCBI taxonomy): domain Eukaryota; kingdom Metazoa; phylum Echinodermata; class Echinoidea; order Diadematoida; family Diadematidae; genus Diadema; species Diadema antillarum. Next base: position 286,294 of record NW_027272308.1, on the reverse strand, counting down.
TCGCGCTTATATCGTTCACTGTTTCCTTCATGAATATCTTTATTAATCGTGGAAAACTAAAATATAAGGAACTATCGTAATCTATGATCATCATTCAATAACCGGTGTGCGATTTTTTGTTTAATTACGTCTAAGACTTACCGAAATCTATGGCTGAAATCAGGTCTGTAAACGTCCTTACTGCTTCACTCCTCATCTGCGTGTTATATGAATAGCATTCACTCTCGTATACTACAACGTAGGTAGTCGGAGATAGTCGGATGACCCCGACTCAAAAAGGTCAAATCATTGCCGGTGCAGCACGCACGGATCTACTGCAAGTTTTACGTAACACATGAAACGCACGGGCGCACGGGCGTAGGTAAAAAGCAACCACTTCTGAATGCGCATGCGTGGTAGTTTGTTGATTTTTTGAAGCTCTCGAAGGAAAAGATGCCACCGCACGATCTATACTCCGAAAAAATCAACAATAAGGTCTGGATACCAACAAAACGCCGAATTCAACTCAACAATCAGGAAAATATGCTGTAGGTAAGTGTTGCAATTATATTACTCTTAAAATCATACAAAATAAAAAGTATTTTATGTGATTTTGCCGTCAATAGTGACGGTCGGTTACAACGTTGAAACACTAACACATGTCAGACCCTGTTCACAGTGTCTGGTCAGGCTATAGTAGTATCAAATGTTTAGCACAGAAATAGCACCGAAATTGCATTTGGATGTGGCTGCACATAACACCATAGTGCAGTGGGTACCCAGTATGGCATGAGCTTATTCATGTGTTGATGTACAGTATAGTCACACACATGTGGCTGTATTCAGCCACTCAGAATATGGCTAGATCTAGATGTGATTTTGGAATGGTGCCCAAAAACATTTTAAGCAGCAAAGTCTACAACAATCTGCTATGATTGATGTGAAGCAGGACACTTTCCAAGTGATTTATACCATATATTTTATTATTCAGTCTATCTGTCCATATTTCTGTCTCTCTCTCCCTCTCTGTACTGATGTATGTTCATGTACATTCTTTTTAACTAAGTCATGAGAGCATACAGTATCTATGTATTTCTATCTGTTTTGATTTTTTTTTTTAACCATAGAGCAGATTATTCACTGATATTAAAGACGTGTAACATTGATTTAATAAGTCCAGGCTACATGTAGCCTGTACATACCCAGTATTTACACCACACAACAAATATGATTCATGAATATCAAACCCTCCATTAATGATAGTATCACACTTTTGCCTCTTATTTTGTGTGTGTTTCAATATAAGTCGGAAGACAAGGATGCGGTGAAAGCTTCCATACAGGCCACCAACAAGATCTTCTCAACCTTGCTCGCCCGAGATGCGATGAAGTCATCTTCGTCTTCGTCATCCAAGCCCTCACTGGTAGACAAAGACCCTCAGTCCTCTCCACTGAGTGATGACGAAAAACACCGCAGCTGGCTGAGAGCCAAGTACAGCGATGCCATCAAATGCCTTTCGCGAGTAGTTGGCACCGTCCCCGGCTCCCGTATAGCACAGGTGAGTGAAGTACTAACACTGTATTTGGTTCTTTTGCAAATTATAAACTGGCAAAATAAGCATTTCAACTACTATAGTTGTAGCTCGAGCAGTCACGCCTCGTGAAGATCATTGATGGATGTGTGAATTAGGAAAATTTGAATGCATTTACAGAGTACATGATATTAAAAAAAAAAAGATAATCATAAATCTGAGGTGAGTGATGTATAGAGGTATTGAAGCAACAAATGCTGCTGTTAGATTTGTGAAAGGAAACAATGCCGATGGCAGATTATAGTGGATTTGGATTAGAAGTTTGGTGTGAATTTACAAGTAATTGTGAACACATTTTTTTGAAATGTACGAGAAATGCTTGAAATATCGCCTCTGATGAGTGCCTTTATAACTTTATAACTTTGTTATTTGAATCATAAGCTTACCATACTTCTTTTAAACACAAGTGGTATCATGAAATGTAAATAAGCCTGTATAATTCAGTGGAATTATTAGCTTTTACAGTTTGCAAAGCAATATTAAAAATGATTGTTTTTTTTAAACAAAGTGAATATAATAAAATCAAAGTGTGTGACATAGCATCACATGTGAGCCTGAGAGTGTGTTTTCAAACTCTTTCTGTACAAAATTCAAATTAATTTGAATTTAATTTTAAATCTCCAATTAAAGGTTGGGATTGCCTTTCTGTGGTGTGATTTTGTTCTTCCTCATTTTGTTTTCATAGGATCTCGCCCTGAGTACGCTGATGAAATTTGTAGTGCAAGAATCCCATCATCCGTTGAAGGTGGATCCCAACAATGCCTATTCTTTTCCTGCTCACATCATCACTGTAAGTAATATTGTATGCCAAAATGATCTAGCTATACCAAAATGGTATAGCCATACGATGAATTTATGTGTCTGAACGCTGACTCATGAAAGGTCATATGACGAAAAGTCGTAAAACAAAATGAGGGTCATGGCGTCCTTTTAAACAAGAACTCGGTAGCAACTCACGTTTCCGTGTGTCTTTGATATGAACGTAGATAAGGACCATAGAACGGTACTTCCAGGCAGGGCTTAACGCGAGTGTGTGCAAAAGGTGACCTTACCTCTCCATGGATGAGGACCAGGCAGTGGCTAGCGGTGACCATAACAACATGCGCAGTGGAGTAACTGTGCTTCTATGCTTTTATTATTTAGTTGAAATATGTGTCAGAACGGTTCATGGGCTGTACGATGAAAATTTTGTATGAAGTTTCTTTATCAATTTTTTGTAATAAACGTTTGCTGTCTGTACAGAGAGCTTATCTAGCTGAACTTTCTCTGATATAGCAACTTCTGTTTTGCAACCCACAAATTGCCACAGCTTCGTGTGTTACAAGTGTTCATGGAATATTTGCTATGCACTCTGTGTGTACTTTGAGTTGTAGTGTTAATTGAGAGATTCACAGCAAGGTTTATCCAGCAGGGGAAAGACTCTCTCATGTCCTTCACCCTTCCTATCATCTTGCCAGATAAAATGTGGAGCAGTTTATTGAGAACCTTTGCATCCTCTCCATGATGCAAAGAGGTAAAACTGCTTACAGGTTTGTTTGCTAGTTAACAAAACTCTTTAACATGTATGGACTCTAAAGGTAATGCATATAATTGGCCTTGTGAATCATGTAAGTGCTGATCCTCTAATGACATACAGTGTACATCAATTGTTTGTTCTTTAAAACTTCCAGTTAGCTAATAGTAAATTAGTTGATTATATCAGAAAGACTCTGGATAAGCAAATAAAAACTGAAATATGGGGACTGATGTACGTGAACAATATAACAAGTCATGAATACAACAGAGGCAATAACTGTGCACCAGTTACACAAGTACACACAGTTACACAAGTAAACAAGTGTGTCCAACTCTAATAAAAGTGAGTAAACGTGAACAAGTTATTAAGACAGGTCAAGGGTTCAGCCTCTAAATATTTTTCTCATGAAGCTTGATTCCAGATGAGTCTGTGATCAAGTTGGCCCGTTTGCATAAAACTATGGTAATGTTACAATTAATGGTAACTCTACACTCATTGGTAACCGTCAATGATTTCTTAGCTCTGATTGGCCGAAGAATAGTGTTGCTATTTGGTTTACCATTACTTGCAGAGTTACCATTAATTGTAAAGTAATTGCCAAGTTATGGCGTGATGTACCTATCTCAGTAAGATCTGCCAATTGATTTTGTTCCGCCGGCAGCTTTTGTTACCCCAGTTGCTGTCGCAGAAGGTTGTCATGAGCGAGCTGATTGGCCAGTTCAAGGAGCACATGGTGTACGACGACGTCAGGCACCACGCGTTGCAGCACTTGTACCGTCACATCTCCAGAGTGGCCTGGGAGAAACTCAGTCAGGTGTGTGGTCATTTCTGCCCAAAATTGATAACTATATTCATTTGAGCAGTTTATCTGCAGAATTTCAGCAGTTGAACTGTCATTGAGTGATCTGACATTCATGTGATCTCTCCTCCCACCACCTTTTTGTCCCCGCCGAACGAGTTCGAGCAGGGGACTATGAAACGGGCTCCGTACGTGTGTGTGTCTGTGCGTCCGTCCGTGCGTCGTAGCGTCCGTCCGTCCGTCCGTCTGTGCGTCCGTCCGTCCGTCCGTCTGTGCGTCCGTCCGTGTGTGCGTCCGTGTGTGATCAAAATGTTCAGTTTGCTACTTCTCTGTCATTTATGAGCCAATTTTGATTCTGTTTGCTTTATATGATAGCACTACATGGGAGCTTTAAAACTTGTACACAGAATTTCAGTTGTGACCTTTGACCTTGACCTTTGACCTATATTGTACATTTTGCTACAAAATGCTACTCCTTCGCCATTTCTAACCCGATTTCGATTCCATTTGCTTTATGTGATGGCACTAGGTGAGGGCTTCAAAACTTCTACACAGAATTTTGACCTTTGACTTCTTTGACCTTTGACCTTGATTTTTGACCTATATTGTACATTTTGCTACAAAATGCTACTCCTTCGCCATTTATAACCCGATTTCGATTCCGTTTGCTTTATATGATGGCACTAGTTGAGGGCTTCAAAACTTCTACACAGAATTTTGACCTTGGACTTCTTTGACCTTTGACCTTGATTTTTGACCTATATTGTGCATTTTGCTACAAAATGCTACTCCTTCGCCATTTCTAACCCGATTTCGATTCCGTTTGCTTTATGTGATAGCACTAGGTAAGGGCTTCAAAACTTTTACACAGAATTTTGACCTTTGTCTTCTTTGACCTTTGACCTTGATTTTTGACCTATTTTGTACATTGGCTACAAAATGCTACTCCTTCGCCATTTCTAACCCAATTTCGATTCCATTTGCTTTATGTGATGGCACTAGGTGAGGGCTTCAAAACTTCTACACAGAATTTTGACCTTTGACTTCTTTGACCTTTGACCTTGATTTTTTACCTATATTGCACATTTTGTTACAAAATGCTACTTCCGGCGGGGACATATATTACGCACCGCGTAATTTCTACTTTTCCTTGTTTTTTTTTCCACAGGGATGAGAATATTGAGCCAAAGGAAGCTATTACAAATGCATTTAGTCCCGGGCCAATGCATTATAACCCAGTTGTATTTTATGTAAATGCTTCTATATACGGTACAAATAAAAAGATTGTAATTGTGTTCAGGGCCCCTGATGTGGTAGTTTTGTCAGTTATCCACCTTTTAAAGGGATAGTACAGTATTGGTGGAGATGAGAATTGGGCTTTTAACTTTTTGCGAGATACCAAGAAAACACTTATGATATAGTACAGAGCATACTATTTTAAGAGGAATTCAAAGTTTATTTGATGAAAATTGGGTTTGGAATGACTGAAACATCCAAAAACAAAGTAAAACAAAGCGATCGTAATAAAGTGTGGGTCCCTCACTTTATTAGAATCGCTCTTTTTTGGATATCTCAGCCATTTCAAAACCAATTTTCATCAAATAAATGTTGAATTCCTCATAGCATTACATGCTCTGTCATATTTCATAAGAGGTTTCTCATTATCTCACAAAAAAAATGTTAGAAACCTGAAATTAGGTCTCAACCAAAGCTGTACGATCCCTTCAAGTGGTGCAACTGGGCAGATACATAAAAATCAAATCTGTCTTGAAGCTAAGATGAAAGTCAAGACCAATGAGAGTCTTGTCTTCATATTTTTCACTCTTTTTTTTTGGGGGGGGGGGGTGGAGGCATGGCACTGTGAGAAAGAAATCGAGTTCACTCGTTGCTTATCTTCATGTAATAAAATGTTAATCCACTCCAGAGGATGCATCATTCAGGATGTTGCCAGTTTGATAGCAATTGCTCTTGGAATTTCAGTGTGCAAGACTCGTACAATTGATTGTATGTTGCAAAGGGGTGTTAGCACTAGATGGAGCAAGGATCTTGTGTTGTATCTCTCCTGCAGACAGAACTAACTGTCGCATGCAACAACATTGTGCTCCTCCTGAATACCGTCTCTATGCCGACGGATGATGAAAGCATCAACAATTTTCTGGGAGTCGCGCCAGACCCAGAAGACCATGTGAAGATAACAAGTGTGAAGGTGAGACACACATTTAAAAAAAAATGAATTTCATGTACTATTTAGCTCCCTGAATTAAAAGATGCTGTGTAATTGAAGACTTGGTATCACTGTTTTACTGCTTTTGGTAACTACTTTACATCTGATCTATTTCCAACAGATTTTCATGTGTTTGGTGATAAATTGTATTGGGAACATAAGGGAATAATCTCATGTTCAAAGTACTGTGGGTATAGAATAGGGTAATCTTTTTAATGTTGTTGAACATTTTGGGAAAGATACCTTGCAGTGTGTTGAGAAAGATTGACATTTCATGAAAGATTAAATGCTCAAGAAACTTCAGTGCTGATGTAGGGTACACATGTTCAGATGCCCATATGGAAACATAATAATATGGGAGAATTACCTTTAAACTAGAATCAGTTATTTTGTATATCTTTGAAATAATTTGAAACTCGGTTTGTAGTAATGAATTGATAATGTGAAATATTTTTTTACATCAGAATCTGATACCCAAAATATGGGTTGTTGAGTATATTACATGTAAACTTTCAAACTTTCAAAACTTTCAATTGTATAAAGAGTATACAGTTATTGATAGGTGAAAGACTTAAACATTCTGAAATTACCTGCCATTTTGTGGGAATCAAATGAAAAGAACACATACCAACAACAGTAGCGGATATAATGATAAATTTTGTTGTCTCCACGCACTCTATTTCAAAGTGATTGTTGTTGCTATTATTATTGTTATTATTGTTATTATTATTTTATTATAATTATTATTATTATTGTATTATTATTGTTGTTGTTATTATTATTATTATTATTATTATTATTATTATTATCATTATTATTATTATTATTGTTTCATTTTTCCCCTATAACCCACCATCAGGAACACCAGCGTGTCTTCACAAACACCTGGCTTGCTTTCCTGCGACTGCCACTCCCAACGTCCGTCTACAAGCAGGTCCTAGTCAACATCCACGAGAATGTCATGCCCCACATGACCAGTCCTCTCCTGCTCACTGACTTCCTCACAGCTTCCTACGACATAGGTCAGTGTTGATGGACCGAGAGTGATGTGACACTCAAGCTTGGACAATTTGTTCGTACAGTGCACTCCCATTAATAACAAACACGGTTATAGTGAAACTCCACTTACAACGAAGTAAAAATTCAGGCTGCAGTCATTATCTGCTCTTTGTGTTTTTATTGTTTGTTTGTTTGGTTATAGTGAAATTTTGATATAATGAAAAAAAGCTGCCGGTCCCGAGGACTTTGTTATAACAGGAGTCCACTGTATTCTGTTTTTACGGGGGTCTCTCTTTACGCAGGGCTCAACATTAGCTGTGGCCAGGTAGCCCGGGGCCAGTAGAAATTGATGTCGGGCCACCCAACCCACGGCTATCCTTTGGTGGCCCAATCAGACACTGAAGATTTTAGATTTAAGATTTTAGTGGTGGCCCGAATGGGCACTGAAGATTCAAAATGGATTGTTATGTGTCCGTTTATTTTTGGGCACCAAAATTTCAGATTTGAAGATTTAGTGGCCTGAATGGGCCACCAGAGAAAACAAAATTAGTGTTGAGCCCTGCTTTATGGCAGTCTCGCAGAAAATGTTACAACGGTTCTCCCTCTAAATGTGTTTTCACTATCGATACCTTTACCTGCCATCAAATTGTCGGTTTATCTCTAATATCATCTCTTGAGTATATCTCATCGTTCCTCACTCCTGGGTTAAAGAATTTCCACGGTGCTGTAGCAATATATCTTGTGACCTGTCAAGCATAACAGAAGAGTATCCATGATATTTGGAGATAGAAACAAAAAGAATAGGAAAAAGCAACTAATAGAAACAGAGTAATTCATTTAATTGGAAAAAAAGTCCAATCTGTGCATGTTGTAATTCCCATTCATTTTTTCTAAAGGGTAGAGACACCTAGTTGGGCAAAATTGCCCTAATGGGGGTAACCAGAGAGTACAATTTTTGTAGAAGAGGAACTCCCGCTTTGGTGTCAAATTAGAAAGAAAAGAACCAAGTCGCCATAGTTTATACATTGCACATGTTCTGTTTGTTGTTGGGTTTTTTTTCAAGTATTCATCTGATATTTCTCATTTATATTTTCATTCTTTCTCAATTCCATATTTTCTCCTTCCTGTTATTTAACTATTACAGATTGTCTGTTTCCTGGTTTCATTTGTTCCAGCAATGGAAAACATTGAAAGAAAAGTGCTCTGATTAATTTTCTGAATTAATTTGATAAGAGAAATATTAATCTGTATATGATGATTCATTACAATAGTAGTTTTTCTTTCTCTCTGTCCTGTTACAGGTGGCGCCATCAGTCTTCTGGCTCTCAATGGCATCTTCATTCTGGTCAATGAATACAACCTGTAAGTAGGCACTGGCATGAAGGTTAATTTGCATTGTGTGCGTCAGATAGGACAACATATTTCAGGCTTCCCTAAATTACTGTATATGCCGAATATTTCATGAGGTTTTCATTTTTAAGAAATTCGCAAGTCAGGTACTATTCACGAATTTAAAGACACTTGAAAATATTGACTCTGATTGCGATATGAATGTGACGTGCATATATACATTTCTACGTTCAGTACTATGCTCACAGTCATGAATTTAACCACTCTTGAAATTGTCGTGAATCTCGATTCGCGAAAATTTAGACTCGCTAAATATGTGGCGTATACCATAGTTAAATTACGTTTTCCTTGGACATCATGAAACCTAGGTACAGTTTTAAGGAGATGCATGTGTGTCTGTATATGTACCCCTCCCCCCCCCCCCCCCAACAACGCACACACAAATATTTTGTACAGTGGAACCAGGCTCCTTATTATGAGGTCAAATATAGTGAGATACCTGATAAAAACAAGGTAATTTTGCAGGTCACATTCTTCTCAAATATTCTTTTATTTTTTCCCCTGATATGACAAGATGCCCAATATCATGTGAAGATTCCAGTGGTCCCAAAGCAGCTTGTATTAATTGTTAGGTTCTTCTGTATCGGGAAATCTTGCCCTTTTCACAGTTATGTGAAAAGGAAGATATTATATGACATTTGCAAAAGTAGCCGGGAAATTGAGACATTGTGTTGAGATAATTTTATGTGACTTGCCTACCATGACAAATGTAGTTGGTAAAGAAAAATTATATAAATTCATTCTTTTTTCTTTTAAATACAAGCATTATACCATGCAAGTGAGGACTGTTTCCCTCAACAGATTACAGCATGACACAATTATGTTTCATTCATACAGAGAGTATCCAGAGTTCTTCACCAAGTTCTACGCCTTGTTTGAACCATCCGTCTTCCACGTCAAGTACAAAGCTCGGTTCTTCCACCTCGCAGACCTGTTCTTGTCCTCAACGTAAGCAAGAAACACACACCTCTACTTCCACAGTTAGATTTGTGACAAGTCATCTTTTTTACAATGTATTACCCCGTTTACAGTGCAGGGCTGGGCTGAGCCCGGGCCGAGCCTGGCCTCAATTGCGGTACTCGGCCCTGCAATTTTGTCCGTTTACAGTGGAGGGTTCAGCCCGGGCTTTTAATTAAAACCTTTCAATATTTTGTCATAGTGGCGCTCTGCTTGTAAACAAACGACTATTATTGGGAGCGCGCTGGTCGCAATTTGGTACCGCATTTGGCCCAGTTTGCGTTTACAGTGAGAAAAGGTCGGGCTCGGCCGCGGTGGAGCCGTGGCCGAGACTACCTCCAGAGCTTGGCTAAATGCGCGGCCGATTTTGGTACCGCATTTGGCCTTTTGCGCATTTACAGTGAAATGAAAGCCGGGCTCGGCCGCGGCCGAGCCCGGCCTTTTCACTCACTGTAAACGGGGTCTTGGATGCAGAAACTCAGGTATTGAGATCGTGGTGTTGAGATTTCCTGTACTGTAAAACACAATATTTTCTTGGCATGAAATTTTTGCGAATGGGAGCTGACAACCTTATTCGCAGCATGAAATTTTTGCGAGTTGCCTCTAACATTCAATGCATGTAGTGTAGTCAAGATCTTTAGCGTGCATTTTAATTTCGCAAAATTCAGTTCTTGCGAAATTTGTGAAATTAAAATGCACGCGAACATTCCTCATTTTACAGTAATTACGTGGTGTTTAATTGGTGAAATGTACCGGTAGTTGTGAAGGAAAGGGTTTCCCTTTACAGGCATTGAATTAGGAGTTATTAATTTCCTGTAAGACTTAGTTAGTGGGGCATACAAAATCATAACTGAACACATTGACCCATTATCATTGTGTACTGGAAAATTTTATGCAGTAATTTTCACAATACTTTCCCTGCAGCAAGGCTTATTCTCATTTATGCCCTTAGTAGTTGTAATTTGGATGTTATGATTAAACACAGAGGGGAATAGATTTTAAGTAGAAGAGTATGTTACATTGGCATAAATATTAACTCCTCCAGTGAAAATTCATATGACAAATTGGCTTACATGTTAAATTAGTGAGGATAGAAGAATAGAAACCCTCTTGAACATCATATTCTTTCTCATGCAATTATAATGAGAGTAATGGCAAGTGTTCTCATTGCCAAAAGTAGGCCAAACCTTGCATAGCTCTTTGTGCATACTCTTTGATTGGTCTTACCTGGTTTTGTGCATGAATGCTTAACTATTTGCAAACAGGAAAAGGAGGAAAATATATTTTGGCTGAGAGTAATGTGGCTGGTTAAAGACTGAATCAGATTTGGAGGACACTGGCGATCGTGTTGATGAGAAAGCAAGATCCAACACATAAATAATGAGACAGAATTGGTGTCTTTGTTCTCCTTGGAACTTGCAAGAGAAACATATTGGAAGAGAGTTCATATTAGACCCATGTGTCTCACAGACTATAGTCTTGGGTTACAGATGCTCTCTGACACGTGTCATTACCAAACCTATACAAACACACACTGACATTTTGAGTGCACAATCCAGTGAGTTCGTGAAATCATTTCATAAACTCATTGGAATGTGCACTAATAAACGTTGCAAGGTGGTAGCCAAATAGATTGTATGTGTATGTTTGATTATTTACCATGTACATGTATGTATAGACAGATATAATAGAAATGTATGTATGTTTGTTTTCTTCAGGCATTTACCAGCATATGTGGTGGCTGCCTTTGCCAAGCGGCTGTCCCGCCTGTCCCTGACGGCGCCCCCACAGGCCCTGCTGATGATCATTCCGTTTGTGTGCAACCTCCTGATGAGGCACCCGAGCTGCAAAGTGTTGATTCACAGGCCGGACGGACCAAGGGGTAAGCAAGTCATCCAAATGTGTGTGTGTGTGTGTGTGTGTGTGTGAGTGTGTGTGCTTGAGAGCAGTACACGCAGCAGGTATCTATGATACTGAACCTTACTGATTATTATGGTTTAAAAAGTAATACAGTGGAAACTCGATATAACGAGATGGTTGGGACCGAGTCGTTTTCCTCGTTATAGCCGATATCTCGTTATATCAGTAGGCATAAAAGAAAGCATAACATGAAGACATTAATTTGCACATGTGGGACTACCCATCATCTTTCAATCAATACTGATAACATGATAATGTGTGTGAGGGAATTACTCACCTTTATGGGTAAGAAGATGTTTTTTGCCAATGAAATCCAATATCAAGAATGTGTTTCTTATTAATTGTAAATGTTTGAATTTGTAAATTTATATAGCTTGCGATTGTGTCAAGATCGTCTGTGGATTGGTATGTGATTATGGTATGGGTGTGTGTTGTGTGTGGAAAGCTTGGTCTGCACAATGCTGTGTGTGCATGTATACGTAGGCCGTCCCACCACATTTTCTGCATGTATCAGTGTGCGCGCACACACACACATACACGTACAACATGCGGTGCTAGCTGGAGTGCACTGAAGAAAATATGTGTGTACAAGACAGTTTTTGCGCATGGAGCTTTACAATCTCGGAAGATGATAGCACAGGCGAAGTAAAGCTTTAGGCCTACAAAAGACATTTTGCTTTACCTCGCTATAACAGGTTTGATTGGCTATGTTTTTCTTTGTTTTGAAGTCACAAAATTTATCTCGTTATAGCAGTTATTTCGTTATAGCCGATCTCGCTATAAGAGTAGCATTTTACTGTAGACTTGTGTGGAAGGAAATTTGGGTCCGGGAAAATTTCCTCGTAATAACCGATATCTCGTTATAGCAGTGTTCGTTATACCGAGTTTCCCCTGTACTTCATTTACCTGCTTATTATTATTATCAGTGAAATCATGCAGCACTCCTTTTTATAACAAAATAATCCCCCCCCAAAAAAAAAAAAAAAAAAAAAAGTTTAGTGGTCTGGATTCAGAGGAGAGTAATACTGATGAAAAAAAGAATATGGATTCACATTTGTTGATTGTATTTTTTGACATGAGAAGTTGTTTTGTATATTTGGTTTGCACATTTATGAATTCAAGTGGAAGCTGTATCAATGAATGAAATGGAAAGACTTGTTTGTTTAAGTCTAAAACAGCACAGAAAAGGGGAGTGTATTAATGCAATCAGTATTGGTGACATCTACTGACATTGTCAAGTCTAACAGAATGACTTTAATTCAGTTCAAATCAAATTATATTTTCAGTGTCACATTTTTTTTCCAGGTAAAATTACAAATGACTTGATGGTCTATTTGACCATTTTCTCGGTTGAAAACTCCATGTATACCTTCCACTTCATCTTATTTATTGTCCTGTCACTTCCTTTCCCCACCTCCCACAGAGGTTTCTGGTGACCCCTACAGGATGGAGGAACCAGACCCGGCTAAGAGCCGCGCCCTGGAGAGCTCCCTGTGGGAGCTGCAGACATTGAGGTCCCACTACCACCCGGGTGTGTCAAACAGCGCGGCCAGCCTCGAGAGACCCCTCCCTAAGATGGAGTGGAACATGGCGGAATATCTGGAGCTCACCGTTCAAGAGGCAAGACCTTGTGTTCTCTCCTCTGCTGATTACTTGTGTCTATATGTGTGTATTTGTGTGTGTGTGTGTGTGTTGTGTATGTGTTTCACTCAGAAAGACATGTCCGTCTGTCTGTCTCTCTGTTTCAGGATGTGTCTCTGTCTGTCCATTTAAATCCTTGAAAGTTTGTTTTAGTTACAGACATACTACTGTAGTACTTGTAATTAGCAATGTTTAGGAAAGTAATGGCAGCAAATGTTACTTTTTTTGAAAGGTCAAAGGTCACAGGCAGAGGTCAGTGAACTTTAGGGCCCAATGTTAAGTTTTTAGGGCGCGTTTCGTTTGTGGCTTGTAACTTTTGATGTATCCGTCTGTTTATGACCAAACTTAGATGGTAGATGTCCCTTTGGAAGTTGAAGGTTACCACAAGGTCAAAGGTCACAGACAGGGGTCAACAAACTTTTAGGGCCCAATGTTAAGTTTATATGGCGCGTTTTGATTATGACTCATAACTTTTGATCCCTTTGTCTGTTTGTGACCAAACTTGGATGGCAGATGTCCCTTGAGGAGGTGAAGGTCATCACAAGGTCAAAGGTCACGTACAGGGGTCAACAAACTTGTAGGGCCCAATGTTAAGTTTATATGGCGCGTTTCGATTGTGGCTCGTAGCTTTTGATCCCTATGTCCGTTTGTGACCAGACTTGGACGGTAGATGTCCCTTGGGGAATTAAAGGTCATCACCAGGTCAAAGGTCACAGAAAGGGGTCAGCAAATTTTTAGGGCCCATTAAGTTTTTATGGCACGTTTCGACTATGGCTCATAACTTTTGATCCCTTTGTCTGTTTGTGACCAAACTTGGATGGTAAATGTCCCTTGGGGAGTTGAAGGTCACCACAAGGTCAAACTTCATAGGCAGGTCAATGAACTTCTGCGAGCTAGAAAAATATTAATTTCTTGTACACGAATGGTCGAGACACTATTTGGCACTTGCCTTGTTCCATGTTATACTGGTCCATTCCTGAAGAAGTTACTGGTCCGACAGTGATTCTTACTGGTCAGGGACCCCTCGGACCAGTGCCAGTGTGCAGCATTGGTTATCCCCGCAAACTGTGTCAGTGAACGATCTACACTGTATATTTCAGTACAGTTGAAGAGGCTCTAAAGGTGTTTGCAGAAGGGGGAAAATGCACAGTGGTCCTGGTGGGGTGGCAAGTTCCAGCGGACTCGAGATGTGATTGGTATCTCTGAGCTCCTCCTGTAAACTTGCTAGAGAGAATGGAGAGTTTGTTTGAGGCTCAAGTTTCCTTATACCTGTGTACTTGGGTCATAGATACTCTCCGACATCATCATTACCTTGTATTAATTAGTAAGGTGTTTCATTTCTTCCAGCCGTAAAGTATAAGAGCAGATGTTGGGGCACTTTAACCCACCGAGGACGAGTCCCGAGTATACTCGGGCAGGGGTCTATGGGAAATGCATGTTGTAGCAAAGTCAGTACATCCTCAACGGGTTAAGTTGCAGTGTATGAGCAGAAAAATGATAGGTGTACATCTGTAGTTTAGATTTTATTTTGTTTAATACTGTTTTTTCATATGATAGATATATTGGTAGGTTTTATCAGTCTGTGCTATTCATCATACAACTCTCCTTACTCTTCATTAAAATGTATTGTATGATGCAGTAAAGCTGTGTACAGCCACATATTCAACAGTTGTGTTGGGCAGTTGCATAGCAGTTGCTTGTCAAGCATGGTGTTGTATACCATAGGTGCCCATGACCTCTACTCGTGCTAAGGAGCATCACAATACAAGAGCATTCTTTAAAAGCTTCATTTCAGTTGTAGGAATGTTTGTGACTGCCACGACCATGACAGGATTGCAATGATGTATTTGTTTGTGTTTAGCTTTTTTTGCTCATTAGTATTTTGCTGTGTGTCTTTTTGTAGATGGTTGCCAAGGAAACCAAGAAAAAGATGAAAACGATGCCGTTGGAGTTTGAACCGCCGCGAGGTCTTCTTGGAGGAGGACAGGACTTGTTTGATGGTAGATTCTGGGAATTCTAATGAACACTTGAGCGGGACTCAATTTGTTGTTTTTTTACCGTCTTTTCCCATGGAGAATCTTCAGTGAGAAAGTGTGTACTACTTTCCAACGAACTCTTGTCATGTGACGCGTTGAAAGGTACAACATCTGTCATCCCTCATCATTACCGTGACCTTTGTGCCATGATCTGTCCACACCTCTGCGCCGAGTTTAATCTCCTTTTTTCGGAGGCCATTTCATGTGCTGGACCTTTGCTAGGAAAAGCAAAGCCCTGCAGATAGCATTGTGTTGATTGAGATACATGTATCTAGCAGCACCATGTGATTTTCACAAAATGTGTACACATTTCCATGGTATTAAACTTAAAATCTTTTTAAAAAATGCCTCTTGATATGTATGCATGCATGTTGTGGATGAGATGGTGTTCCTCCACTCCCCATACCTTCTAACCTGTTGAATGAAAACTTATGAATTTCTGTCATAATCCATGGGGATATTCTGTGAATGTACATGTATAATTCTTAAAGGACAAGTTCACCTTCATAAACATAAGGATTGAGAGAATGTAGCAATATTAGTAGAACACATCATTGAAAGTTTGAGGAAAATCAGACAATCCGTTCAAAAGTTATGAATTTTTGAAGTTTTTGTGCAGTAACCGCTGGATGAGAAGACTACTCCAGTGTATGAATAACTTAGATGTCACATGCGTACAACAATATAAGGAAAATATAAAGAGAATTTCACAAAATGCCATCTTTTGAAAAAAGTACACATTCCCCTGACTCGTTACCGACAAATGTTATGGGTAATATTATTCCCCCTGCCTTTAGAAAGAGGCAAGTCAAGAGCTCTTTTATTATGCGAAAAAAATGAAAATATGTTGAATTTTCTTTTACATTTTCTTTATACTGTTGTACGCATATGACTCACAAGCTGTAGTAGTCTCCTCATCCAGCGGTTCCAACACAAAGATTTTAAAAATTCATAACTTTTGCATCGATTGTCCAATTTTCCTCAAACTTTCACTGATGTGTTCTACTAATATTGTTGCATTCTCTCAATCCTTATGTTTATGAAGGTGAACTTGTCCTTTAATATGATACATTATTTCTGTTTATAGATATGAGATTCACAAACTGTGAGATACATGTAATTGCTTCACAAGATGACCTATGGATCCAGAATTATACAAGTGATAGTTTTTCAAGTACTCTACAGGGTGTATAAAAAAAAGTTACACTTTTGAAAAAATTGTCTAAATTACATTTCAAAATGTTTGAAAGATTTTTTTCATATTTATGAATGCCAAATAGTCTCATCTATTGAGTGCAATCAACAAAACAAATTTTTGTTCACGCTTGGCTGAACACTGACGCTCTTTGTCCAGAGTGTGAAAAATGACTTGCGCCAAATTGAAAGAAGATGGAAAATTCAGCCAGCAGTCCAAATAAGTGCTCTCATTCAAACAAATTGCTCTTTTGCTTAAAGCTTTGATTATGTTATGATAGTCTGAGATTTTGTTGTCAGTTTTATCTTAATTCTAATGATTTCATTTCTAAATTAATTGGTGAGAATTAAAGTGTGTAATTACTTCAAGATCTTTAAAGCACAGTTTTCACAATACACGGACACATTTATTGGTTCATTCAGTGAATGAGTGATTGCTTGCTTGTTTGCTTGTTTGATTGATTGAATGATTGATTGATTGATTGATTGAGTGATTGATTGATTGATTGATTGATTGATTGATTGATTGATTGATTGATTGATTGGATTGATTGTATTGATTGAATGGTCTGAGGATGCATTAATTTTGTACTTTTCTACTTGACTGAGTGACTGGCATGTGGGTTCGATATGTCTGTGCATGATTTGTGATACCTGTGCTTAAAAGATCTTAACGTTGTTAATCAACCTCCCATAACACAATGGAATCCTTTAAAATGTTACAGAAAATCGTCAGAAAATTCCTAAACTATCATAACATAATCAAAACTGTGAGCAAAAGAGCAATTTGTTTGAAGGAAAACACTGCTGGCTGAATTTTCCATCTTCTTTCAATTTGGCGCAAGTCATTTTCACACTCTGGACAAAGAGCGTCAGTGTTCAGCCAAGCGTGAACAAAAATTTGTTTTGTTGATTGCACTTGATAGATGAGACTATTGGGCTTCGATAAATATGAAAAAATCTTCCAAATATTTTGAAATGTAATTAAGACAATTTTTTCAAAAGTGTAACGTTTATTTTGATATGCCCTGTATTATTATAAGTGATGGGACCTGTGACGTATGTATGCTACTAAGCAACCTCTGCAAACCGGCACACAAATAAATGAGTCCTCAGTCCATAGTTTGAAACTGTGCTGTGGTGTGTTATTTCCTGTCCTTGCTTTGTACAGTTACATCTCACAATGTACACCTTGCATTCGTCACTGTGTCTGTACCCTTTAGTTACACCTTGGTTATATTGTACTCGAACAGTTTGCACCGAACAATTTGCACCGAACAGTTGCACCAAAAAGTTGCACTTTGCACATTCAATAACATTGGACTTAAGCCGATAAGGGTGAATTTACTTGCAGAAATCACTGTCCACAAACATCCTGGGCCCCGTTGCATAAAACTTACCATTGAATTTTAATGGTAACTACCGTCAAAATTAGGCGTCACAGCCAATCAGCATCAAGGATTATAAAATTTACCGCTAATTTGCAGACTTACCACTAGAAAGGGGCGGTAAGTCCAGTGGTAAGGGTTTTATGCAACAGGGCCCTGGTCTGTGATTTTTTAGGGTGGCAACCAATGCCCCCTATCGCCCGAATAATTAAAGTCAATCCAGGCAAATCCCCGCTTCTGACGTCACTGGAAACCAACACATACTTAGAACTTACAGGACCCACAATCTTCAGGATTTGCTGATTCGTTATCAAGTGGACCCCCCAACTCAATCCCAAACATATTTAACACTCGGATGTTTCACTTCTTTGTTGTGAAAAGTAGGGGCACTACCATGTACCCTGCCTTTGGATTACACACATTTATGTTACATCTCTTTCCTGTTATTCACATTGTATGTACTTGTACATGCTATTGATTATGTTGAAGGAGAAAAAAATACACCTGAATTTGAACTTGAGCATGAATTGTTTCAATGGTCTTATAATTGGTGGTGGAATGATTCATTTAAAGTCGGACGATCGTCATCCCTAATGGTACGTAAACTCCCGAATGACCGAAGTTTGTGCATGCAATTGCGCGATGCCAGACTCGGTGCCAAAGAGTATAGCAGCTATACTATTTAAAGGGGAAGTCCGGACGATTATCAGCCGTTTCGTGTGTAAAGAACAATATTTCATGAACCTATCACCCTTTTCCCGACGACAAAAGACCATCAGATACATTTACTATGATTTTTTTTTTTTTTAAATAAGGTAATTCTTCATGTTCGAATCCGTCGCGAGCTGCCCTTCGTACTATCTGTCCCAGGATGCATTGCGCGTGACGTATCGGGCGCAGTTTCCTCAGCTGAGAGCACCGCGAGCGAAGCCCAGCTACGCATCGATCTCCCATTGCACTGCTGACTGCGGGCGGTATCTGCATGCCTACTAGTGTGCCTTGTCGGCGCTACTGCAGGAGACCGTACACCGATTTAGGAGTGCTGTTGCCAAACGCTGTATTCCTTTATTCAAATAATCTTCGTTATATATCTATATAAAATCTTCAAAGATTAATGTAAAATAGTTGCAATGCTATAACATTTTCGTTTAAGTTGAAATATGTATGTATTATAATACTGCCGTACTTATTAGTGTCCACCCCATCACTTACAATGCATTAGCTGTTGTCGGGCTGTGCAGGCATACATTTACGTCTGCTGCTGCCAAGTGCTATCACAATCCGCGATCGTTTTTTCGACTTCTGAGTGTGAACAATCTGAAATCAGTCTGTCAATGTCAGAATTATTGCCTCTTTTGTTGTTCGAGACTGTTGAAAAGTGTGTCTGACGGTGATAAAATACGACAGTATACATGTAACTTGAACCGAGGAAGAAACGCCAGCGCCAGCTTGGTACCGCCGCCGCGCCGCGCCGGTAACTACGACCAGCAGCCCAATACACACAGCGTAATCGGGCTGCGTGTTGTAGCATTCAGGATCATGTAAAGGTAGTATCGTGGATAGATATCAATTTAAAATCGAAATATTTCTTCAATTTGAAGACTTACTAGTAAAGTTGAAGTATTGACAACACCCTAACACTTGACACATCGGCATTTTTTTAATGAAGCAATAGATCATGCCGCGTGCATCCGCTGTGTGGTCAGAGACTGTTGAGCGGTACGCTACTACCGCTTGCTTGGCCCGTATCACCGTTGCTCAAGCAGGGCTCCCCCGAGCCAGCTGACGCTCCAAGCAAAAAGCAATGTGAGGATGAAACGTCACGCTGTCACGTGATCTTTCTCGCCGGCGTACAGAAATCGAACGGTTACGATTCAAAATTAGTGATGCTAAAAAATCGATTGTGGCGAGTTGGGAGGGTCTTTTTCAATGAAACTTAGTCATTATGGTCCTTTATTTATGTAGATTTTGGTTAATTTTTTTCAAAATCGTCCGGACTTCTCCTTTAAGAGGGCTTACTCCCGCGCTTTCGCGTAGTACGCTCATGGGCGAAATACGGACGCCATTAGCTGGCAGACTGATAGAGGGCGTATATTACGTGATCATATCCTGATTATATAGTACACTTGTAGTGATGCATGTCTGCTTTTCATTTTCCCCCTTTTTAGGGGGCATACAGGTGAAGAGATGTAATTAGGACTTCGTTTTGTCAAACAGAAGTATCATTCCTGTCTAACCATGAAATGCAATTGAAGAAATGTCATTTATTTTCAAACATGCAGTCCCACAAAGTTTGAGCTAAAGTAGCCCGAGAGAGAAAGAGATAGACGGCGTTTATCAGCTCAAATACAACCTTTGAAGGACTACAGATTGAAAAGTAATGAAATTTTGTCAAATCTTTTTTATTGTATCTACAGAAATTATACTTTTTGTGACAGATTTCTGTGTGCTATATCCATAAACGTGTGGGACAATGCTGCGACCGAGACACGTGTGTGTGTACGCTTCATACACAAACATTGTGACCGCAAGCTGCGGTGATTGGAGGAGAGAGGCCAGAAGACGCGTGGCTCTTTTGGCCTCTCTTCATGCGCATGCGCACTGAGATTGTGCGTTCATTCGGAAGCTCTCGTGGCTCGTGATCGGACAGCTCCTTTGGGTGAGGAGATTTGTAGCACAGAACTCTTGTAGTCTAGAGTGTTGTTCGCTGACCCATTGAGCCAGCGCTATTCTCATTCGGGGTCACTACATTTGATACAGAATGGGGGAGGCAGCGTGTTGCGTTCGTCTCAGTGCCGCACAAACCATTCGCCACGATTGTAAGGCTTTAAAGGGGAATACTAAAGAAATAGAATTATATATGAAGTGAAAGAGTGGGACACATAGAACAATTTGTCGTTTACATCGTTTAAAATGGCCTTTTTGAAGTGGAGTTAGAGGATTTTGAAAATTTACACCTGTCACCCCCCTGAAATCTAGGTCACAGCGTAAACTTCGAGGCTTTGCCGATGACGTCATGGAATGAAAGGAATCGCGCAAGGTCTCGAGCGCCGCAGGCGAAGGCCCCCGCGCGCATAATGCATGCATTGTATCATACAAGCTGTTGTAGATAGTATTTGCATACAAAGTTTAAATGTTTGTTTTTCGATAATGCACGACATCGTACGTTAAGGCCATGCAGTGATGATCAGGATGATTTCTTGGTGGAATTTGAATGTGGGAGCGATGATGAACTGAGTGATACAGTCGATGATGAAACTAGTGATGATGACCCTGGTGAAGTTGGAGAGATAGATGTTGCTGACGAGCCGCACGGCGGGGCGCAGGAGGGAGACGCTACGGGCGAGCTAGTGGGGAAGGCCCAGGGCGGTCCTGTTGAAGCGGACGGACTTAGTGGAGATTGGCAGTACGAGCCCTTGCCACACGGCAGGCCAGGGGACAATGTTGGTAACGCAGGACCAATACCAGGTAGACTTCAAAATTTAGATGGGTAAGAGTTGTTTTTTTATTCTGAACTGAAAATGAACCGAGCTTAGTGCGGACTTGATCTCGTACTTCAGAGCAGCAGTAGGCCTAACTGAACACAGCCCAGTCGCTGTAAGTAGCGCAGCGTCTGGTCGGGCTACGTATTATCAATCACATCACACTCACTCCTATACAGCCCAGTCGCTGTACGTAGGTACGTCGCGACAGGTATTCGCACAGCGTACTTACAGCGTCTGGTCGGGCTACTAAGTAACTCACTCCGTACTCCCGTTCACAGCTCATCAGCATTCTATCTAGCAAGAGCTGGGTACTGCACGATCCATTCATTACTTCACCGAGTCCATCACAGTTTTAGCACTATCAATGAAAATCGCAGTGCTCTGTATCGTTTATTTTATCACCAGATAGGCCGGCCGGCCTAGTCAAGACTTCGACTTAGCCGATGCCCGCGCATTGATTGCGTGGTATCTAGCATTAAGGCGGTGTCACACCTGTCCGGGCAAGCTACGCGGGCTTGTGGCGAGGAGGTAGTTTAAAACACGTAGAAGATTTTCCGCGGGCGGACAAGAATGTTTGCAATTTTCGCACTTGTTTCTTACTTACTAGACGCGTGCTACTTAGCTTCTACTTGCGTGCGTTCCGTGTGACTCGCGTGAGAGCTTTGAAACCGATCCATTTTCTGTTACGAGCGATTTACGGGGATTGCGAAGTACCCGCTTTGGAGTTGCCTGTGAGGTGCTACCGGTAAGGGTTTCCTACTTGTGTTCTGCGCGTACCTCTACGGGCAACTCCCGTGACTCTTCCGGAACAAGTTTTGAGCATGCTCAAGGCCTTGTCATACCGTATCTGGGGAAGTTTTGCGGCTTGACTTGCGGGGAAACAAATTTGCTACCCGGAGCTCTCCGCAGTTGGCCCGAACTTGACAGTACCTAGCACTTATCTCGTCCTTAGTTGCCCGAAGGTGCGCACGCTAGTCCAATTTTCCCGCAGCAAAGTTTTGAGCATGACCAAAACTATTTCCGGATGAGTCGCGAGGATTGCCCGAAGAGTTCCACGCAGAACACCCGTAGGAGGGCCGTAGCCGCCGCAATTCACAGGCATTTGACCCACTTGAAGTAGGTAAGCTGCCCGCTGATCTATGCCTATGTGAAGGGAGTGCGTGCCATTTGTGGGCTCATTCTCTTCTTTGTCCTCTGTCCTCTGTGGCGTCGAGGACTACCTGGTCCCTTTCGGACAGGAATTCATCCGCCGAATGGACTTCAGCAGCAATTTGATGCATTTGCTGTGAATCTTCCGGGCTTTGTGGCTGTCCATCCACTGGACGTTCTCTGCCCTTGTGCACTTTCCGTCTACGGGGCATCTTCACTTCTTGAAAGCTAGTTGACAAATGATTGTTTGCCCATCCACTCGAACCAGCCTATTGTTCAGGCTATATAGCACTCACCTCGCAGGCGACTAGTACGCAGAGAACACGCAGTTGTGGCGCAGGTACTTCGCAGAGCCCGTATGTCGCCCGTAACTGACATAAAAGAAGCTATCACGAAGCTATCACGTGACACCCACGCGCCTAACATGCAGTTCAACGGAATACACGCAAGAAGGACTTGGGTATCACGCGTTTATCATGTAATACCCACGCCAAACTCGCCCTAAACCTTGTCCGGCCGCAGAAATTATTCTGCGTGCTGAAAAATCCCCATACGCAATAAGCCCGCTTAGCTGGTGTGACAGGGCCTTTTTTGGCAGCGGGTAAATAGAGCCAGCGTGCGCACCTCCGGGTAACTACTTTTGAGATACATGCTAGGTACTGTCATGTGCGGGTCATCTGCGGGGACCTCCGGATAGCAAAAATGTTCTTCGGAAGTCGCACGCAAGGCTGGTGTGACACGGCCTTTAGCGATCCACGTACGCCGAATGTTTCGCGAGTTTTTTTTTTTTTCCGTATATATTTCCTTCTTCCGTGGTGTACTCCACAACCACGAATTTAAGCACTCGCGAAATTATTGGCAAGTCCCGATTCGCGAAAAAATAGACTCGCTAAATACATGTACAATATGGCATGGCGTACACAGCTGTAGTACTACCGAGGAACTGCCGATATAATACATTGTACGTATCAAAGAGGTACGAAGCTCAGGCTTCTCCGCTCTTTGATACACGGAGGCTACTGCACTGCGACATACGCGGCCGGTGATGGGCGCATGCATGTGACTGATCGACTACGAAGCACCATCGTACAGGCACTAGGCCTGACAGCGTCTGTATTCGTGGCCTAACGCACACGTAACAGACTCTATTTAAACGAGGAAATGTGTGATTTCACAGGAGACTTGAAGTAGAAAACAATTTTATTTCATTTTTTGTGACATTCTGATAAAAAATGGCTTGGGA
Source organism: Diadema antillarum (assembly GCF_040938485.1). Lineage (NCBI taxonomy): Eukaryota > Metazoa > Echinodermata > Echinoidea > Diadematoida > Diadematidae > Diadema > Diadema antillarum. The sequence continues at coordinate 262,763 of NW_027272308.1, read as the reverse complement.
TTTCGGGGTATGAGCCTCGACATCACGCTCTCATCGAGAGCATACATAGGTAAGCTTAGGCTGTTGTGTGATACTTCCGGGTTTGCCTTTCATCCCATGACGTCATGGACACGCCCCCCAAATAACCACGGATCTTCCGATTGAGCATGATTCAGGATACAATTTTTCTAAGTAGCCGTTCTCCAAAACGCAATTTTCTAAATGGATTAAAGGCCGCTGTGTTTAACATGGTCTATGCTTGAAATGGGGGAATAATCCAACAAAATATGCGTTTCCTTTAGTATTCTGCTTTAAAGTACCAGTGCAATGTTGTTCATATTGCTGGTCTATTTTCCCCTGTTATTCTTATTTCAGCAAATGAAGTAACCATTTATATAAGCTAAGTCTTGCATGTTTAAATCTATGGATGCTGGGCCGTTCTCTGCTTTACTTGGGCTGCCTTGTCAATTAAATTTCAATTATAAACTTTTACTCTGAAAATCCATTAAAAAATGAAATGCATATGCTCTTGTGTCTGTAAATACACGAATGCAAACATCATGCATATTTGTTATTCTTGGAGCTGCATGAGATTTTCTGGTTCAAATGTGTCTTTAATATACAGTATTGTACCTTTTTTGTGGGGAGGGATGATTGTGAATCTGCTTGTTATTTTACACTGTGTATAGAATTTAACACACACGCACACACACTCAATGAGTATGGAAAAACAGAATATAATACATTGTAGGTCCATGAAAATAATATTTCATGACAGTTTAGAGCAAGAAATATTTTGGAACCAAAAGCAACTACAGTGTCTTTTGTGACAGGGCAGTGGACAGCAAATGTGTGTGACTCTTGTGCCTGAATTTAACATAATATGTTTTCTCTTCGGCATGGAAACCACATGTTGGCAACATTGCTATATGTTACTCTATTGAAAGTTTTTAATGAATTTTGAATTCACCATTAGTGTTATTAAATGTATCGGATTATACATGTACAATAACATTATGTTATACATGTATATCATATAATATATATTATGTGATACATAATATACATTATATTGATGCTTTTAAAAAGAACCTCAAGATCTACCTTTTCCATTGAAATTGACAATCGTTTACCTGTATGAATATATAAGTACGTATATCGTTTGTTTATTGTTCTTACTGTGCATCTTGTGTGATACTCTGTTGTAATGTACTGTATGTATATACTCTACAGCGCCATGAGTATTTTTTTTAGGTAGAGTGAGCGCTTTATAAGAGTCTCTCTATGATTATTATGGTGTATGAATACATGCATGTACAATGTATTATACACATACATGTATTACATCAAATAAATAATAAACTATGACAAAACAGAAATAGGCGAACAAGTATCGTCGCGCAGGAAATAAAAGCGTTTAATGATATGCAAAATATGATTTGACCTACACAAATTCATATTCATTCTGCATAGATCACATAATGCTCACCACTTACGTCACATACGTTGTCATGAGTTTCGAAACCTATGTCTTTGTATGTTTACAACATCTGTACAAATTTCAAAGGCGGCTTAATGGAAGTGTATAAGATGAAAATAAAGAGTTAGATTTTGCAACACTACTAACATTCATGTCAGCGTTACAGTTGCTACCTGGAAATAAACATCACTTGATTATCAACTCTTACAAATGGAGAAATACGAATATTATGAAAAATATGATAGCAATACGAGACACCAGATAAAGGTTACCACTTATGATCCTGTAACTTTGACTTGATCACTATTCATGTACGTCATAGACTTGTGAAACTCAATTTATCAATAACTTGAAATCTTTTACATGAAAATCCTAAGCTAGCAACTTTATTGCTTAGCATACAGAATACAGTATTATGAGATACAAAAAGAGTCAATCAAGTGTTCAAGTTGCCTATCATTTGACTTTATTACCACAGCTTCCCAAAAATCATGACAATATATTTCTGTATACATAAAAAAGCATAGATTGATTCGATAGCAACCTCAGTAAAAAAAAAATCGTTGTAAAGAGTCTGTAGGAGCGCTGATGAGCATATTATGTATTTAAGTTCACACATCTCTTGTACATAAGCTATATTTCAGTTTCATAATTGAACATCAGTTTTGCGCAGTATCGTCCGAACGTCACCGTTACGATAAGGGCACTAAGGTTATACGCATTCTCCTCAGTAAGGCTTAATTTTTTTTTTGATGAATACTTATCTACTTTGCTCTCTAAAAACAGTAGAGCTACGCGACACTTCTGTCGCTAGTTAATAGTTTATTGTTTGTTTGTCTGTTTTTTTACATGAAAACAATGGACTTGCTTCTGGGATAGGACATACCAATATAAGTGAAAGGACATGGAATGAATGTATAAAAAAAAATCAAGAAGACCCAATGCTGAAAAAAAAAGACAGACGAACGACAAAAGACAAACGTCAAAAGACAGACCAGGCACTTACGTGAAATGATAATCCTGACTAATGCTCCCGATGAATATGGTAAGTCCACTGTACACCGAATAAAACTCATAACCATATACAATGGTTTCCGTATGAATGTCATGTAGTCACGTAAATGATATAAGTTGTGCATCCACTGAGCACATGATTTTCAACAATCGACACCTTACAAGTGTATTTAGCAAGATCTTCCATGTGCTACATGTAGGCCTACATGCGGAATGAAACAGCATAATGTTTAAGAACAATACCCCAACAAGTAAAAACAAATGCAAATCATAAGACGCAATTAGGAAAAAACAAAAACAAAAACAAATGCAAACCATAAGACGCAATCAGAAACATCAAAAATATCAAAAGCTGCACCCTACATCAATTTCTCCGTGATAGAAAATAGCATAATTTGATTTCGAGAACTTTCCGGCGAGTTGTCTTCTGTATTTATGGCTTTTATATCTCATGTAGTGAATACAATACCGGTACATGTATACGCATAATTGACTAAAATGCAAAGGACAGATACGAGTTTTGATAGAAAGTTTAGTGTAAGTTTGTCTTGGAAAAATATCGGAGTTACAATGTATTATCACTATTTGTCTTGCAATATTAAGGACCCCTATACAGGGCTTCACACTAACTTTTTTGTTTGTCAATTTCAAATTTTGGGTGGCCCGAGAGAAAAATTTGTTGGCCCGAAAAAATAACAACAATAAAACACATTAAAAGTCCTGTTTTTTTAATGAGTCAAATATGTAAGTTTTATCATAGTAAGAATTTGAAGTTTTTCATGAATAAACCTCAACAAACTCGCAACACTCACTCTCAGGCACTCATTCAGTCCTTTCCATCCATCCTTTAAAGCAATTTAACTGCTAATTTCCGGCGCAAAAAGTGACGAATTTATTGACATACTTTTCAAACACTTTTGGTGGCCCGAGGCCGTCAACCAAATTTGCCCTTTTTTGAAATTTGGTGGCCCGACTTTCATTTTTGGTGGCCCCGGGCCACCGGGCCACCGTTAGTGTCGAGCCCTGTCATAACATTGTGGGCACGAACTCGGTGAAGTGGCAGCCTGACTAGAATCCCCCTCCCCCAAATCACCCCAGACAGTCTGGGAGTGATTGCATACCATTCGCATAGACGGATATCTACATTGAGTGCATGGAGTTTAGACCAAAAGATTAGCCCATACGTCGGGGATATGTTCCAGACTACGTCTGGCTTCACGAAGGAGAACTGTTGCAGTGAAAAACAAAAACAAAAACAAAAACGAAAACGAAAACAAACTAACAAACAAACAAACTGTTAACTCGATTAATATCCTGTTAACCTATATCCGCAAATCTTACCGCGGGAGTCTCCAAACAGACTGCTTTTCTGTCTAAGTGGGGTCTAGATTATGTTAAAACACCGTGAGCATGCCACCGGCTGCAGTTTCTCTTTATTGCGCAAGAAGCTTTATCTTCCCTACAAGTTACGAGGTGGTTACTTTGTAATACACTGTATCATGATACGGCTGTTGCTGGCATGACGTTTCATCTGCAGTAATAACTAATGTTATTGTATAAATCGTTTAATCATATACACATTACCATTCTAAATTAAGCTACAACGGACACTACGGCAATATAAAAGATGCTGTAAAGATGGTAAATGGTACCATCACAATAAACTGTCATTATTGTTTTGTCATAGTCACAGGTCATGAATCAAAAGCACCGTGGACTAGTAAGGCAGCTTCGTAAAACAGTGTAGCAGCAGAATAATTAAGTCCCTGCACAGTTTTCAAAAGTAATCATTGTTGTTATTATCGTTATTTTATTTCATTTTCATTCACATTTAGAATCATAATTATTGGTACTTTTTCCACTGCTACTGTAACTACTGCTATCATTGTTTTTTTGATTAATCAATCAATCAATCAATTATCTATTTATTTATTTGTTTATTTATTCATTTATTTATTCATTTATTCATGTATTTATTCATTCATTTATCACTTTACTGTCATGTTCACACTACCTGGTCTCACGGGAATGAAGACAGTAAGGCAATGCAGCATCGCGGCTTACACGTTTGCTCTGATGCCACATCCACATTAAGTTGCAGCATTACCCATTCTGTCAAATTTGAAAGTTTGTAAAGTTTAGAAAGACGGCGCGGCGGGTGAGGTCCCCACCCTTAAAGAAGCAACAGGGAAAATAGAAAGACTTCAAATTGCGGGCACGTTTGATCTGGATGTTAGGCGCTGGACTTGCCGTCGGTATACTTTTCTGGAGAATTTGGTGTGACGCACGTAACGGCGACGATAACGAGCAGGACGACGATGAGGAGGGCGATCAGGGCAATGATGACGATCCACCAGATGGGAATGGCGGTGTCAGTACTCGGTCCGAGTGTGCCATCTGGACCTGCAGGGCAATGTATAAGATGAAGAAGAGAGTGAAGGCGTTTGATTCACGAGTGAATGTAGCCTGTCGTAGCTCCAAGCCCCCGTTTACCAACCTCGACACTATATCTCGTTTCGTACAGTTGGTCGAACGGTACAATAGAGCACCCCTATACTGAAGACCGAAAGTGATATGTACTCTATCGCCAATCCTTGCAGGAACTATGAGGCTGGAGCAAGGTAACTTTCACGTTGACAAGTCTTATTCTGAAAATGTTATTGGAAATAATTTTCCATCAATCCATCGCCTTACTTACCCGGTACTTCGCAACGTTTGCTGCAAAATGCTTTGTTTGTCATTATACAATAAATGTACTTTTATACACTCCTTCGTACATACATATTGTACTATACTTTATAGCTTGTACCTTTTTGCTTTTATACTTTGTGTTATGTATATCGCTTTTTGGAAAGACAACAATTGAAGTGAAAGTTACACATTTCGCCTAAGAGAGAAAGTCCATGACTATGTTGAAATCCGTTTTAAATATAATAGAAGAGTATGATTTTGTGCAATGAAAGTGTACAAATTGCACTATACTTTCAAATTAGCGGAGGTGGCGATGTCCCTAGAGTGAGGCAGCTTTGAGTAATGCAGTATTTCCTTATCATTTGGTTTATCAAAATAATGGGCAGACCTTTATTTGGTCCGCCCATCTATTCGAAAACATCGGAACCGTGAAATAAATCTGTTCCTATATTATATGAAACAGAATCACCAGAAACAAAACAAGAAAGAATGGGAAAAATACGCAGCAAGGTATAAAAAATAATTAAGTAGGATGTAGAGAAAAAAAAAATGATATCGCCTGGTACGCCTTTTACAGTAATCATCTAGTTTTCCTGCCAAAGGTTTCATGTTTTGTCTCGAAATGTAATCTCTGGGTACTTAGAATTACCATCGTTGGTACAAACACATTGTAGTTATACATTACAGCAACTCAAAAGTTGGACGTCATCGAATCTGGGAACCATCTTCAGGAGGTCTATACTTCAGACTGTGCAAAAATGCCATGTCTGCTAACGTTAAACTTCGAGTAGCTTGACCATAGAGGTTCAAAGAATAGACTGGAGACGGGAAATGCCATCAGGGGGTGTTTCATCAGCGTTAGTCAGCGCTGACAATTTCAGCAAAATCCTTGCTTTTGATTGGATGAGATGCTCTGGTCACTGACTGTTACTATGGTGATTGTAAGCGCTAACAGCTTGTCAGCGCTGAGTAACGTTGATGAAACACCCCCAGGTCTATACTTCGCCAATTATCGCCAATGATCGCCCTTGTCTTACTTACCATTTTCGCATAGAAGCCCGCTGTACCCAGTGTCGCAAGCGCATGCAAAACCGTCGGCCAGTTGAACGCATACACCGTTCTCCCCGCATGGATTCGGGTCACAGTCATCTGGCACAATTGCTGGGAGGAGGAGGAGAAGAAGAGAAAGAAAAATGAAATCGCAAGAAGAATACAAAGAAGAAATAATGTGTTGGCGAGAATAGAGTAGTATCAGAAAAAAGAAAAGGGGAGAATTAGAATATTGGTAATAATAGCAGAAGTGGTAGAGTATTTTTAGTAGTAACAGTAGTAATAGTGGTAGTCGTAATATGTATTAGATAGTAGTAATAGTGCATGGTATGTAGTAGTAGTAGTAGTAGTAGTAGTAGTAGTAGAAGTAGTATATAGTAGTAGTCGTAGTAACAGTAGTAGTCGTAGTAGTCGTAATAGTAGTGTTAGTAGTAGTAGTAGTAGTAGTAGTAGTAGTATAGTAGAAGAAGAATTTGTAATACAGTAGTCGTATTAGTAGTAGTAATTGTAGTAGTAGTAGTAGTAGTAGTAGTAGTAGTAGTAGTATAGTAGCAGTCGTAGTAGTAGAAGAGTAGTATTAATGATGATAGTAGTAACAGCAGCATCGTAGAAGGAATATAAATCAGCTCTAAATGAAAAGGAGATGGAGGAATAGTAATTGATGATGGATGAAGTACACACTAAAGTCAATGACTTCCTCATGCCTTTTGCAACCAAATTTAGTCATTATGAATATAATAAACGTCAGCTGGACGATTTCTTTTTTTCGGGGACTGGTAAGTCACTCGCTGCGTGATGATATAATTGTACTCATGATTGCAGAGACAACAGTAATAATCAAAGACATCTTATGTTAACAGTAACAATTTTAATCATGACAATTTCATTATTGCATCCACTATTTGCAAAATATAAGAATACAATTTTTGGGGGGGTAAATCCCAACAATAAGAGTACATAATTTTGTAAGGGTTTGTGTAAACGCAATTTACTTCATTCTCTACCTGACTGCATTTGGTATCTATTATGGAATCAAAATTGTAAAGGAACAGTCGTACCCTAATTTGCATATTAGCTGAGTTGATGATGTAATTACTTTAGAACTTCGATTCTCCCATGAATTGTAATTGTCATGAAGAAAAATTTGTAGGGATGGGCAGTACAACTTATGTTTTGCACCTAACACCACTTCCTTGGACGCCATCATTTCTAGTTATAAATTGATGTGAAAGATATCAAGTGTTTTTTTACATGTCATTTAGAAATAAAATGCAGTGCCTGGTTATGAATTGCTTGAAAATTAATGTAAAGATTGAGCCTAATGACCTCATTACCTCCGACTGGGAAATATCTTAAATTGGGATAGCGGCCAACGTGCATTGTTTCGCGAGAAAAAAAAAAGTCTCGTGAAACCGCAAGGTTTGGGTGACTTTTTTGTTAGTTTTATGTCTGAACTTTTGGAATCTTCTTCTACCTACTTGATTTGTCCACATTTATGAAAATTAATGTATGCATGTAAAATAATGTAGTAATTTCTCCCTGCATTTTAGATAATGGGAGGGTCGTCGTTGTATGTTCTATACTGTATAATACTTTGTGGGAGATGTTGTTATAGCGGTATAAAGTGCCGTTCGTAGTTGGTGCTTATGGCGGGCGGTTGATGCCGTTATTTGCAAAGTAAACTTATGTAGACTCTCGTGTGGCATATTCTGTACTTACGTGTTTCGCACAGGTCTCCCGTGTAGCCTTGGAAACAGACGCATTCATCTGTCAGACATCTGCCGTTCACACACGCCTGTCCATCGACACAGCCTGAGCATACGGACAAATTAAGTGCCAAAATATCACATGTAGGCCCTACAGACTCACACACAAAAATAACTGAACACACACAAACACGCACGTAACGCATGAATGTCGTAATAATTCGTAAGTTGAAAAAGGTTCATACATAGTAAAACATGCATAAAAGCAAAAACAACACATGCTGATTATAACACGTATTACCTCTGTCCAAATTGCCCTTTGTATTCAATCAAGAGTTAAGTGCTCTGAGCTGCCACAGCCTTTACGTTAGAATAACAAATGTGTATCTAAAAACTGAATGATTAAAAAAAAAAAAAATCAACCAACCTGGCGCTTCTGTTGAATTCATCGCCGGTCTTGTCGTTGGCGCTTCAGTAATGGCTACATTGAGACACGAGTATGCGATGAAAGAAAGAAAGTCATGTAACATACCCAATCCATAAATTATATCCGTCATTATCATCGTACGAAAATGAAATATTGTAAATGTTTTGGAATATTTTAATGGATATTACCAGATCTCTCTGTTCTTTCTCCAATGCGGGGTATACACATATAAATTCAGATTTGGTTATCTAATGAGGACAATTTGTGCATCACAATCACCTAATGAGTAAAAGAAAATGGTATATGTCTTTGAAATATCGCTACTAAGCTTCATCTCAAGATTGTTGGTCTATGGGGTGCCATAGCACATAAAAAGGTACAGGCAATAGGGACTGATGGAGTTAAATGGTTATTGATCCGAATCGAGCGCGGCATTCTACTGTCACGGTATACTATGCCAACCTTCACAGACATACATGTGGATTGCGTGAATGCAGCAATATTAGTAGAACACATCAGTGAAAGTTTGAGGAAAATCGGACAATGCGTTCAAAAGTTATGAATTTTTGAAGTTTCTGCTCAGTCACGGCTGGATGAAAAGACTATAAGTAAGCTTGTGATGTCACATGAGTACAATGATACAAAGAAAGAATAAAGAAAATTCAACATACACGTGTATTACCATTTGTCTCGCATGACAAAAGAACACATGACTTCACTCTTTCAGAAGGCAAGGGGAATAATATCCTGAACATACGTCAGCAGCAAGTCGAAGAAATGTGCACTTTATTCAAAAAGTAAAGTTTTGTGAAATTCTTCTTTTATTTTCCTTAAATAGTTGTACGCATGTGACATCATACACTGGTAGTAGTCTTCTCATCCAGCAGTGACTGCGCAGATACTTAAAATATTCATAATTTTTTAACGCATTGTTCGATTTTCCTCAAATTTTCACTGATGTGTTCTATCAATATTGCTGCATTCTCTCAATCTCAATGTATATGAAGGTGGACTTGTCCTTTAAGCTTGTTTAAAATCATTTGTGTGCTTGGACTGCCGATTGGCAAAGAACACGCCATGATGTAGCCTTGAACACAATGATGTCTGAAGTCTCTGATGGCACAGAACGGATTAAACATCCTCTGCTTGGCATGTTATAGGCTTTTTCATAACCATCGTTTACACATCATGTCATTATTATCAAGGGCATAATTGATGAGATGGTTGTCCTAAAAGAATTAAAAGAAACTAAGCTCCCGTATCCTATTAACGAGATAATGAAGAAGAAAGCTGGAAACGAAATGAATTATAACAATAAACCCGTCGATAAACATGATAGATTTGACAAGACGTAATTATCATGATAAATTTATGTAGGAATTGTTATTTTACACTCTTCTACTGTCATTTCAAATCATTCAATATGTTTGGAAAGGGTAACAGGAAAAGCAAAGTATTGATGTCAAATTCCTCCGTATGACAAAACCAGCATTTGATGCAATGTCCGCTTGACACTTGGCAGCTTGAATGTTTGAGTGTATCGCATGCGATGTGATGAACATTTGCAAATATGAACTACAACTTCACTATTAGGCGTATCTTTTAAAGCTGTAATGGACTTCTGCATTCTGGTTGGTATTTTCTTAGAAAAAAAAAGCGCATGGAATTTACTTTGATTCAACAATAATCTGCTAAAAAAAAACCCTGATAAAACCTACCGAAAACTGAAAAATAATTGACAAAGGAATATTCAGACATCTACAAGCAGTATCTGGATGCAAGAAAGAGTTCGGTCATGCTATGGTATACTAAAGCAACTGCAAGATCATGATTATGAAGATTGCGTCTCGCCTTCATTGGACAAGTCAGGATACATGTGCTATATATACGGATGACGTGGAAAGTGTGGAAAATGTACCAGTGCAATTGAATTGGCATTTTTTCGTGCGGGAAGGGGAGGAAGGGAGGAGAAGAAAGCCCATTCACGTGCTTAAATGGATGATAAAAATTTGGTTGAGATGGGGGTTCAGGTTTCTGCAACCTTTTGTGAGATAATGAGAAACCAATTGTGAAATATGACAGAGCACACTATGATAACAATTAAAAGTTTATTCGATAGAGCTGGTCTTAAAATGGCTGAGATATCCAAAACAAAGCGATCCCAATAACAGATGGGACGAACCTGTCATTAGGATCCCTTTGTTTTACTTTGTTTTTGGCTATCTCAGTCATTTCAAAACTGATTTTCAACAAATTAACTATATGATTTCCTCTTAGAACTGTATGCTCTTTAAAATTTCATCGGTAGTTTTTAATTATTTTACAAAAAGCTAAAAGTTGAAACCCCATCTCAACCAAAACTGACAAAAAAAGTCGGACAATCCGTTCAAAAGTTATGAATTCTGAAGTTTTTGATAAGTCACTTCTGGATGACAAGACTACTACAGCTTGTGATTTCACGTGTGTAGAACGATATAACCCAAATATAAAGAAAATTCAACATATTTTCTCTTTTCTCGCATCATAAAAGAAAGCTTGACTTCCCTGTTTCAGAAGGCAGGGAAATGACATACCTTTAACATTATGTCACTGATAAGTCGAGGAAATGTGCACTTTTTGTCAAGAAATAAAACTTTGTAAAGTTCTCTGTATATCTTCCTCATATGTTTCTACGGAGGTGACATCACACACTGTAACAGTCTTCTCATCTAGCAGTGACTGCGCAGATGCTTTAAAAATTCATAACGTTTGAACGGATTGTCCGATTTTCCCCCAAACTTTCACTGATATTATCACTAATATTATTGCATTCACTCAAACCACGTGTATATGAAGGTGGACTTGTCCTTTAAGAGACCAAGTCAAAGGGGGCTCAGTGATAAACCTTCGCACTGACAGCCATACCATTCTCACAGCGGATCCCATAAAAGCCCTGCCTACAGGTACACTGGAATCCGGGCACCAAGTTGACGCACACACCACCGTTCAGGCAGGGACCCGGAAGCTGTCCACACTCGTCTACGTCTGTTGTGCGGAAGCGCGAAATCAGCTTCAATCTCGTGCAATGCATTTGAAAATATCGCACAGTCGTATTCCGAGATAGTTTCGGGGCCAGAGATTATGATAAACAATGATGAGGCAACAGTGAAAATGAGACACAGCAACAAGGCCACCCGTGGTGTCAGAAACCAAAAGTATACCCCCGAGACATAGACAAAAGGTAAGTATACCCCAGAGACAAAAACAAAAGATAAACACACCACTCCAGGAAAACACAATACAGATCAGCGCAAGCACACAAATGACATTAACCGCAAGCAAAACAAAATAAAAAATAAACTTTTCAGAAAGGACGAAATATTTTTGATATAAGAGAAAAACAACAAATAAGCAAACATGAGATCAGATGAGGCAATAATAACAAACTTACAAAGCGACGCAAAACAATAGCACACAAGGATAAAAAAGGTGTGCATAAAAACGTAACAGGGAACTACAAAAAGTCAAAGCGTATATGATTTTAAGGGCAAAATGAGATGCAGAAAAAAAGGACATTAGGCCCTACTACCTTGAATTGAAGGACGATGAGTTAGTCTCAATAGATTGGAATAAGTGTCGGCCTACTTGAGATTTTCATGAGGCATAAGAAAAACAAAAGTGATAAGGCCACAGGGAGAGCAAAAAAAAAAAAACGAGCTGAGAGCAGAACAACTTTGATATTTAACATAATAATAATCTGAGAGATACAAATGGAGAGTAGTGCGTGATAGCACCCGTAAATATTGAATATGAGTCGCAGAAACAAAAACTCAAGACAAGCGAGACATTACGAACAGAAGGATGGGTAATTGTTAACATAAACATCTACTCAAGCAAGCAGTGTAATCATACGATATGGGAAAACGGTTATTCATCAATAAAACGATCGACATGTTCTTCAATTGTTTTGCCTTTTGAACCATTACGTAACGACAACATGATGTGATTAAATGCTGTCTTTAAAAAAACCCCAAAAACACTGTCTTTGTTGCAGAAAACAAAAGACCAAACTATGTTTCTATTGGTATCAAAGAAATAAATGAGAAATTCCAGGGAGTATCTTGACAGCATTATGCCTTCATCACTAACACACTGCAACGTCAGCCGCTTGAAACGTTTCACACTATTTGTTGTGAATTTACGCATGATCATGTTTAAGATTAGGGCATCCTAATATCTATCATTAACATGAAAATACTGGTATGAAACTACCTTTCTTCTGCAATCTACACATTTTAGCTATAGATAGAACAAGTGAATAGCGAGAGAAAACTGAGATAACGAAACTTCAAAAACATGCTTCTAGACGCATATAGGTCTACTAGATGAAGAAGGCTAAGAAGACGAGAAGGTAGAAAGAAAAGAAGTAAGAGATTGTCATACATAAACATACCCATGTCACAGATATCTCCGGTCCATCCACTCTGGCATTCACATCTATCCTGGATACAATCACCATTCACACAGGATGGGTTATTGCCGCATCCCACAGCTGTGAAACAAGAGAAAGAGGTATACATCCTTTTCAAATTAATTGAAGAGTACAATTTTGTTTACCAGTAAACATTTCAATACTAGTAATTCATTTCGACTTCAGCAATTTTGTTCAGCAAGACCATAAAGACTGTTCTTACTCCAACACAGTCAAAGTATAAGTGTATGCAACTATCGTTTACGTTTTGAGTGTTTCATTCCATTGTAAATTTCTCTTTAAAATTCCGTAATACAATATTCATTCAGTGACACAGATGACTGTATTTCCAAACCCGAAAGCCTGTGAAGCATTATGTTTCCATCGTAACAGAACTAGACAAAATCGTAAGTGTATTACAGGGGGGAAATCATAGGGATGACAACAAATGAAACAGATACTACTGTACTATTTGCATCTGGTTCAAAAAGCAAAGCCTGTCAGTGGGGATAAGCAGTGGAAGCGTTTGAAAAGTCGTTGAGGACGAGCTGATTTTGCTAGAGCACGCATTTCCAACAGACACCTGCATGCCAGGGGCTGCTATACTCGGATTACTCTTCAACGGGTTAAGCAGTAAGCAGATAGAAACAACTTCTTGCCGCACGCCACGGCTTCAGCAATAACGCGATTTGACTGACCTAAACGGATTTCGCACCGCTCGCCGGTGTACAGTTGAGGACAGAAACACGCGGCACTGGGTAACCCAAGTATTGGAGGCAACACATGACACGTGCCTCCATTCTTACAGGGGTTATCATCACAGGTCACTGAAAATTTGGGGGAAAAAAAGCTTTGAGGTGTGAATTTTTCTTCAATTTGTCTCCCTCTACAAATGAAATATGTAAAATCGTAACTGTTGATCTGTCATATCTAACAAACTTGGTTGTTTTTGAATTAAAAATCCCACTGTAGTCCTATTTGTCTAAGTGGGTTACGCTTGTGGATCCAGAAAACTTGAGACACATTCATATTACGTGCTGTGGTGCGATGATAATTAAAAAAAATTCATACCAGGAAAAGTCACCAAAGAAAAAAAAAAGTTACTGAGAATTATGGCAAAAGTCATACAGAAAGAAATTTAAAGAAATGTATCCAGCAAAATGCCCGCTTGGCATTTTGCAACTTATATGCCCTATATATACGCAAGGAAAACTTCTGTGAAACATTCACTTCTTTGCGTAAATGAATAATCTGAGGAATGTGGGAGACATAGTTATATCACAAATATTCACAAAGCGCAACAAAAAATAAGAAAACATCAAGAAAAAATGGTGTTTCAGTGACACCACAAAACGTGACGTGAAAATCGATGTCAAAAAAGACACAAATTAAAACGCTTTGATACCTGATGGGGTAGTGGTAGGTGGCACAGTCGGGGTGGTAGTCGCTGAACGGATAATCGACGAGCAGGGAAAAGAAGGGAAGAAAGCAATTGATGAATAAGCACTATAACTAAACACTACCCGATTCCCGAGATGCCACTGTTATACTTTGTGCTGCTCTTCCGTCTGTGGTCCCCCAAAAAACAAAGTTGGAAAATTACGATCCTCAAAGTTTTGCATAGTTTCAGAAAAGCTAGTGGCAAATACAAGGCGTTTCACAACTTCTGTATAAACAGTTTATGCATGCCCACAATGGAGACGGCTTCATTTCAAATATCTGTGGTAAAGGAGAACAAATACGTACAAGCACGATAAATATGATTGTACTTATATTATGAACAGAATATCTCTTTATCATACACAAACAGGCTTATACTTCTTTCACACATTATGGTTCTTCATCTTCGATCCCGAGTGAGGTTAGGACATCACATACATCCGCTTATATTTGCATCTATGGATATAGATGAGAAAAGTTAGTTGAGTTAGTATTGTGGTTACACAAAGCTGCAGAGTGAGTGTCATATCAATTTATGAATATTCCATTAGCATAATTATGATATGGCAGTAGTAAACATTTTCCGTATACAATGAAACAATAAAAACGGATATTGCCCATATTCAGATTTATGGTCTTCGATAAATAGGCCTATAATGCCGGGGTCTATACGTAGAGAACATATAACAGCAAACAAATAAACAAGTAAATAAACAACAAACAAACAAAACGTGCAGTTAATCAAGCGAAGCAAAAATAATAACAGGAATGAGTTATAATGGGCTTATCACCGCATGAGACGTACGACCACATTGACCATGACACTGAACTCTTCATAAATGACGATAGCTATTTCAAAGACAGTGCCATCACCGTTAAACACTAACACCATCCACTCGAAAAATCCATCCGCAGAGAATATTACAAACACAAACACCATGAAATCGCCTGTATTACCTGGGGGTGTTTCATAAAGCTGCTCGTAAAGTTACGAGTGACTTACGAGTGACTGGTGATCAGTTCTTGTGCTGAATTATGGAAATTCAGATAAGTATAGCACATCAGAACTGATCACCAGTTGCTCGTAAGTTGTTCGTAACTTTACGAACAGCTTTATGAAACAGGGCCCAGTTTCAGCATTAGAAGAGTGCGTTTGAGTGTGTGTGTCGGTGTGTGTAAGAGAGAGCGAGAGGGAGAGACAGAAAAAAAACCGTGTGAAAAGCCATCAAAAGAATAAACAAAAACGGTGTTGTGGAGTATGTTTTCTACACTACTAATATACATTCTTCTGTGAAGCGTAAGAAAAGAAGAAGATATGAATATTTGATCAATGCTGATTACTGATTACAGCAATATTATCTGCCTAAATGCATTAACCTTATAAAGCCCAAGCTATTTTGCCTTCATCAGCGTTAAGTAAGGCTCCTGCACGGGTAGCTGTTACCGTGTTAGTTTCACTTCTTGTAAGTAGCCATAACTGTTATTCAAGTTTTCTGTCGCATTCCCAAGGTTATTAGTTACCATCCAAAACTTTATCAGGTCGAATGTTATTAATGGGCATGTATCAGTCCAAAAGCACGAGCATAGCATGGGAACAGGGTAAGCTGGTTATTATGTATGCTGATCGTTAGTGCATCAATCCCGCGGTTGAGTGCATTTCGGACAGTCACAGGGATCCTGATTATTTGTCCAGTGTGTATTTTCCTTTACGCCCGATATCAGCAATTTTCATGATACCTGGTGGCGTAGGTGTCGTTGGCATTGGGGTGGTGGTCGGTGGAGCTGGAGTCGTCACTGTAAAGGAGAGTCGACGATTAGGGAAAAGTGGAGAAAGCAATCGATGGATAGTCACTGTTACTTTAACACGTGAAAGATAAAACTGTGCATGAGATGTCACCGTACTCTTTGTTACTCTGAGTTTCACATTTTACAACAGCAGCGAAGAGGCTTATGTCCGCTTTCGAGATGCTTTCAATTCCAATATCTATGTAAACTGAAGCACACATGAAATGATAATGATTTTAAACATACAATGTATTTCTTTCATGATTTTACATTTTACTGAGAGAGCGTCATTTATGTATATGTATATATATATATATATATATATATATATACATACACACACACACACACACATATATATATATATATATATATATATATATATATATATATATATATATATATATATATAACCTTCTTAATCTAGGACCCCTAGTAAATATATATAAACACCGGTATTTTATTCAGAGCAGTGCTGGTGATTGCACGTTCACTGAAACAGCAGCTGCTGCTTAAGAATGCAATAAACTCCCTGCCTGTATCAAAACTGCCAACTCACTAATCTTTTTTTTTTAAAGTTGGTAAACACGTATCATTTTTTTCCAAATCATAATAGAAATAAAGTTCCTGTGTATGTACAGGAAATATGTACAGAATACATTAAATAGGTATCTACTCAAAGATTTTGCAAATGCTTAATGATAACAATGAGGATAAACTATAAGGAAATACAAAAATACGAAACAATGATGACATATGAGTTAGTAATGTTTTCACATGAGGATGAAGTATAATGTAAAGTGTGAAATGTAAGATGTAAAATGTCCAACCAAGGTGAACTGTGAACAAAAAGCACTATATTTATATATGTATACATACATACATATGAAAAAAGTTAGCTTGAAAGTGGAGGGATTATAAATGAACGCTAAAAATGAATGACCGATGCCACTCTTGTGAGAAGTCCGACAAGAGTGAGCTTGCTAAACAAGATAAAATCACCTGTGCGGGTTCAGAGAAAGAAAAAAGTATGAGTTGCAATCTAAGGAATGAAAATCATATAAACAAACAAACAAACAAACAAACAAACAAACAAACAAACAGACCAGCTATGTGGAATGTGCTTCCTACGCCATCGGCAGTGTTGTTCTGTGACGAGCGCGCACGCAAAAACAAACAAACAAACAAACAAACAAACAACGATATGAACGGATGAAAAAACTGTATAATTATTCCTTACAGCAATGTTACCTGCCTATGCACTGAGTGAGGCTCCTGCATGGTTAGTAGTTACCGTGTTAGTGTCATTTGTTGTAATTGGTAATTAATATTCCCTTCTATGTATCTATGTATTTATGTTTTTTTATGTTCGTTACCATCCAAAACTTTACTAGATCAAGTACGCCTCTGCTGCTGCGGGCATGAGTTAAACAGAAACACGACTCGTATGGCTCGACATTAGCGGTGGTCCGGTGGCCCGGTGGCCCGATGGCCCGATGGCCCGGTGGCCCAGCTCCCTCCCACCCACCCCCCTCCCCCCCCCCCCCCAAAAAAAAAGAAAAGGTTAGTGTCGAGCGTTGGCATAAATATTTCCAGTGTCCATCTCCCATAAAATTAGGATAAGGTGATAAAGTATGCTGATTGTTAGTACATTAGTGCTGCTTTCTTCCCTCTCACACCGAATGTCGATTAGTTCTGTCCCTCTGTAAAAACAAACAAACAAACAAACAAACAAACAAACAAACAAACAAACCAACCAACCAAAACCCAACAAACCTATATCTACTAGTCACCCTACTAGAAAGAACACAGTGTCCCACAGTGTGTTCACAGTGTTTTCACAGTGTGTTCACATAGTCGACTATGTGAAAAGGCTCGAGTTTAACAGTGTGGAGATGATTACACACTGTGGGTTGGTTTTCACAGTGTTCACGTAGTACTGCTTTGTTTCACATTGTGAATTGATGACTCACATTGCGTTCACACTGTTAAAATGATAGAATTTGACAGTGTGAAGAGATTTCACAGTGTCTTGAGACTGTGTTCACACTGTGTTTCTCACACTGTGTTTCTCATACTGTGGGACACTGTGTTCTCTCCAGTAGGGCAGGGTCAGCACAAGCACTATTCTTATGGAACCCTGACAACCCGTGACAATGCGATGACGTGAACGTGAATGAATGCAGAGTAAACATCAGGTCCGGGCGATGGAACATGCCATTATATAGATCCTCTCCGAATAGATGTGATCGAGGTGACAAAGTATCGTGGTGGATATAACTACGTTCGATCGTACTAACCGAGAGTTTCGCAATGCGGGCCCACATAATTGGGAGCGCAGAAGCACGAATAAGGAAGGTTGTTGACTAAATCCGCGATGTCAAAACAGTTTGCGCCATTTAGGCAGAGACCGTCGGCGCACGATGGTGGAGCTTAAAAGAAACGAAAGAGGGAGAGGAAGAGATATTAAAAAGGGCACACACCACCTGTCAGCAGAGAGACAATAAAGTCCGTATCAATGTCGTCGAATGATCTGCCGCGACAAAACCACACCCAGGTTTTTTTTTTTTGTTGTTCTCCTGGTTCAAAGAAAAAGAGCAAAATCATCACATTCAGGTTATTTGGTATAGTATGATTGTTCCTTGTGATATCATGACGTATACCAATTATCATGTACGGGCATAAAATTCAATATGCGTGAAAATGTTCTAGCGTCTTGCGCAAAACGATATACATGTACACTCAATGCTGGAACACACGGCAGAATTAACTCAAGACGTTGCAACAAAAAGAGAGAAAAATATCTTGTGAATGATATGATACAACAGGAAATACACGAATTAACTCAACAATGCAACACATAGAAAGTAGGCCTACACAACATTGATTTCGTCAAAAGATTACACTGCATACAAAACCACAATTTAGCCTCTTCAGGCGGAATGAAACTAAGCGTATTCCATCTCTTCATATAAATAAAAATAACAAAATTGTAGTTTTGTTTCATCAAATCGGACCTATTAGAAAATGTTCGAAAGTGTAAAGTTTCACATATTTTCGCCCAAAATATAGATAAGTCGCAATCACATGTGCAAATTGGCTTACCTACGTCCCGTTTCATTAAACTTGTTTTCAGTAACAACTGCCACATTGCTATGGCAAATGTGCTCTCAGCCAATCAAAAGCAAGGATTTCAGTAGCTAATAACTATTGTAACTTGTTATTGATAACAAGTTTTATGAAACGGGTCCCAGATGTCATCACCACCAAAGTCTTCCCTATATATATATATATATATATATATATATATATTCTAAAACATGCGCTTTCCTCGCCAGGATAAAGCGTTTTAATGCCATTTTAGGTTTTAATCTCATATATACATACATACATATATATATATATTATGCGATATATAGTTTTTTTTAATCATGTTTTTCTTACTCATTACATAGCTGTAGTTTGCCAGTGACCTACCAACGAGCTCCTGTTGCTTGATTATTGACGCTTACGACACAAAATAACATGATAAAAACAAGAAATAAACCCACGCTCTTTACAGGTAGAGTGTTTTATGAATGCCCTCCTTTTTTCCCCACTCATTTACATTTTCTTTCACCAGTCCACCTTAAAAGGAAACCCAAACCCAAAAAGTAATGTTTATTGAGTAAAAGCATTAGAACACATAACTGAAAATTTGAGGAAAATCGGACAATCGATGCAAAAATTATGAATTTTTGAAGTTTTGGTGGTGCAATGACTGGATAAGGAGACTACTTCAGTTTATGATACCATGTGTGGACAACAATATAAAGAAAATATAGCGAACATTCAACATACTTTGGTTTTCTAGCTTTAATGAAAGAGCACTTGACTATCCTCTTTCAGAAAGCAGGGGGAAAGATATTATTCTTAACATACATAAATTATGTCGGTAACAAGTTGGCGGAATTCGTAATTTTCATGAAAAATGAATTTTTGTGGAATTCTTCTTTCATTTTCTTTATACTGTTGTCAACACATGACGTCACAAACTCCAGTGGTCTCCATATCCAGTCATTACAACACTAAAACTTTAAGAATTCGTAACTTTTGCATCGATTGTCTGCTTTTCCTCAAACTTTCACTGATGTGTTGCAGCTTTCCTGTAATCCACATCACTCTTTGGGTTTTGGTTTCCTTTAAAGACTTGTACTACAAGGCCTTATCAATGAACTCTTGCCTACACAGCATGGGACGTCTCATGAATCACATCACTATTTCAACGATTCACAATTTTTGTGTACAAACAAATGGGAGAGCGAGGTGATTATTATTATTTGTGCATGGTTACGACAGATATTGCTATTCTGCTGAAAAAATGGCATTACTGGCTTATATTATACGTCTGATTTGATTTAAAAAAAAACTGCCACCAAATTCTGTTAACTTGATTTTCTCTATTCCTTATGAAATATATACTGAAACATGGTACTTTGGCTTGAGAATGCACTTTCTTTGCATAAAGATAGAACAGAAAAGAAATAGTTGAATATAGGACAGACACTGAAAAATATAGGAAATATCTGGTGACTACGTATCTTGAATTTCTAACAAAACTGATGTGATACACCAATCACCTGTTTAGATTAAAATGAAGTTTAAAGTCAAGTACAAAAAAAAATTGCTAGTGATTAGTTTACCACATAAAGATCCTTGATAACTTTAGTTATGATGTTGTTAGATTTATCGCCGATGATTATCAAATATGAGTTAGTAGAAAATACCGTTACACGGACCCACAGTAGCAACACTGCTCTACAACTGAAGGTTTGGAAATTGGGAATATCGCTGACAACTGAAAAACAAAAACTGTCTTAAAAATCGAGTGTTACATTGCAAAGTAAAAGACTCGAAACAAAACTAAACTCCAAGAAAAAACAAATATTCATCACAAAATCAAAACACGACATAATTATGTGCAGAAAATTGTAGCAACAGTGATTGGAAGAAAAAAAAAGATCATTCTCACACACACACACACAAAAAAAAAACTAGACTTGGAATTTGTCAAGACTGACAAATTAAGTGATCAGATTTTTTTTTAAATCAATGATTCGAGTCCTGATCGCAATAGGCATGACCATATAGGTTTCATCTGTGTTTAGAGACATTGGCCGTGTGATATTTGGATTCTCATTTGAAAAGAGAATCAGGTCTGCCATCTTTGGTACCAAATTCGGTATACACTATAACGAAGATACAGAATGAAGTATATTTGACCATTGACCCCACTTTGCACAGCCAAGATGGCATCTGAGTAAAAAGTGTTTATTTTGTGAAATGATCCTTTTAACATGGTCTTTGCGTGTGCAAAATATGGGAAAGATAGGACATGTATTCACCAAGATACAGGATGAAACATTTATGACCTTTGACCCTAATTTACATACCCAAGATGGTGTTCGATCAAGTAGTTGTTATTTCATTAAATAATGTACGTGATATGAACTGAACATGTGCAAAATATGGGGGTGATGGGGCTGTTTTTCTTGAGTTATTGCAAAGAAAGTTGCAGAAAGAAAGAAAATCTCAATACATCGAAGATAAGCTTTAATTTCAACCAAGATTTTTAACGTAATCCCTACATTGTATGAAAAAACAAAGGATGCATAATGATAGTGCAAAGTCTTAGCTACAACATATTAAAATCAGGGAGAAATTCACCGAAGCATAAGTGAGCTAGTGCTCGAAAAAGATAGTCATGTCAATTTTCATTTGCAGAAAAACTGCACTCCCATAGAGATAACACGTCATAACAAAGATAGAGAAAGAAGTACATATGACATTTGACCCCACTTTGCACAGACAAGATGGCATCTGAGCAAACAGTAGTTATTTTGTGAAATGATTCTTGTAACATGGTCTTTGCGTGTGCAAAATATGGGAGAGATAGAACATGTATTCATTAAGATACAGGATGAAACATTTATGACCTTTGACCCTAATTTACATACCCAAGATGGTGTCCGATCAAGAGTTGTTATTTTATGAAATAATGTAGGTGACATGAACTGAACATGTTCAAAATTTTAGGGTGTTTGAGGCTGTTTTTCTTGAGTTATTGCAAAGAAAGTTGCAGAAAGAAAGAAACATCTCAATACATCGAAGATAAGCTATAATTTCAACCAAGTTTTTTAACGTGATTCCGACATCGTATGAAAAAATAAAGGCACATTAACGATAGCCCAAAGTCTCAGCTACAACATATCAAAATCTGGGAGAAATTCACCGAAGCATAAGTGAGCTAGTGCTCGAAAAAGACAGTCATGTCAATTTTCATTTCCAGAAAAACTGCACTCCCATTAAGATAACACGTAAACTGGTCAAATTTGACAAGGTTACATTCAATCCATTTTTATGAGGTAATGTCGTCATCCAATCAAAATGTTGTTGTACATTAGTGAAAGAACATTAAATAAGCTACATCATACTGAAATCTGGGTGAAAATTGGCAAAGGATTAGTGAGATACGCTCGAGTGAACTTGAAATTTGATGACGTCATTTTGAAAATTTACTTTTTTATTTTATTAAGAAATTTGATATCTTTTAATCATTTTTTCAGCATCGTCAACCTATGAAATGACATGTACAACTCATCAGCTTTTAGAATATGTAAAGAAAATGGGGGTCACCGTCCATCCTGACGAGTAAAATCGGATTTAAAATTGGCGGTTTTTTGGCATTGTTGCACTGTATATCGCCATTTACGCGCGCGCGGAATTTCAACTTTGACGGGCCCGTATGACGTCATATTAAGTCGGATTGACTTGAAACTTGGTAGAAGTATTCCTTGACATTTCAGGCATCCGATAAGTGTAAAAAAACGGGAAATTTTTACTGTATATGAGCTGTGCGTGCGTATATGTGCGCGCGCGTACGCGTCCGTCCAATTTTTTCAATTTTTCAAAAAATGCTCAAAATGGTCTGAAACGTGTGCAAAAAAAAATTGAGCTCGATTTGAGCATACAAATATTTCAACGCGCGCGTACGCGCGCGTTTTAAGAGAAAATATGAATTTTGAGAATATGAGTAGAATGCGCATAATTTGAAATATGTGTGACGTAAATTTCATTGAAAAATTCCATTCCATTGATGAGATATGATTGAGAATGTGTTTTCATATAATGACGTCATAGTGACGTCATGGTCGACTGATCACTATAATAATAATAATAATAATAATAGCTGGTTTTTATATAGCGCATTTCACACTTAAGTGTCTCAATGCGCTTTACAGACTATTATTACCCCGGTCACTGGATACATGATTTCCAACCAGCACTAAACAGTGCTCATTCTCCACTCCCTGGGGAGCATTCCAGCCAGTCGCAGCCATTTTACAGGCGCGCACATGCTGATCAACCAACATAAGCTTTCTCATCCTACCGGGTACCCATTTATACTCCTGGGTGGAGAGCAGCAATGTGGATAAAGTGCCTTGCTGAAGGGCAAACGTGTCGGGCTTGGCATGGGCTCGAACCCACCATACCACGCTCATGTCGTTCACAGACGAGCGCTCTTATCCACTCAGCCACGACACTATGATTTTATTTGACCCGTCGTCTTTGGGACATGATACATATATGGTATAACTTTGAAATTGATAGGAAGAACACTTGCTGAGCTAATCGATACACAAATTTTGTCCAGAAATAAAGAAAGAAGAACCACCAACAAAGAATCCGTACAGATACAGAAGGTGATCCGAGAGGATACTCGGATCACCTAAAGAAGAACCACCAACAAAGAATCCGTACAGATACAGAAGGTGATCCGAGAGGATACTCGGATCACCTAATGAGAAAATTACTATGTATGAGAGCTTTGTGCAGGAGCATGCAACATAACATGCTATGTGCGTGAAAAAGGAAGCACCTTAAAGGACAAGTTCACCTTCATAAACAAAAGGATTGAGAGAATGTAGTAATATTAGTAGAACACATCATGGAAAGTTTGAGGAAAATCGGACAATCCGTTCAAAAGTTATGGATTTTTGAAGTTTTTGTGCAGTAACCGCTGGATGAGAAGACTACTGCAGTGTATGAATAACTCAGATGTCACATGCGTACAACAATATAAGGAAAATATAAAGAGAATTTCATAAAATTTCATCTTTTGAAAAAAGTACACATTCCCCTGACTCACTACCGACATATGTTACGGGTAATATTATTCCCCCTGCCATTAGAAAGAGGCAAGTCAAGTACTCTTTTATTATGCGAAAAAAGTGAAAATATGTTGAATTTTCTTTACATTTTCTTTATACTGTTGTACGCATATGACTCACAAGCTGTAGTAGTCTCCTCATCCAGCGGTTCAAACACAAACATGTTAAAAATTCATAACTTTTGCATCGATTGTCCAATTTTCCTCAAACTTTCACTGATGTGTTCTACTAATATTGTTGCATTCTCTCAATCCTTATGTTTAAGAAGGTGAACTTGTCCTTTAATCCGACATTACCTTCTGTAGTTGGCTCGACTGCAATTACGTCAACGTTGGTCAGTGTGAAAAAATAGAATGACATGAATTGTTACACCTCGTCAATCAAAATGGTACTAGAAGAATGAGAAGTCTTATTGCAAACAAAATATAGATGGGTTTGACAATTTTGAATCACGTGCATTTTCGCATATTTGATACATTTTTTTAAAATTTCGGCATGAATAGCTTTTAATGTTATTTGGGCATTTTTATTTCTTATCTATCTTAGATATTGTTATTCGTTGATTATGTATGTGCTCTGTGCCAAAATAGAAAAAATTCCTCCCTATACCAACGTAGACAGTGTGCAGAAACTTTGTGTATGATATGCAAACGTTGTCTGCGTATATAATTTGAAGGTCTTAGATCATCTACTAAAACTAATTTCAAAAGAAATGTTTACAACACTTAAAACAGAAACTCGCATTATTCATTAGCTATACCGATGTGTTGTGTATAAGAAGAGCTCCAAGGGTGCATTGTTACTATAGTCATGTTGTGATTTTCTATATACCCCACGAACTTAACTCATTATTCCATCATGAGTTCCCAAGGAACATTTCCACTCCAGGATATAGTAGGCTATTATCTATAAGATGAGCTAATACCAATAGTATTGTAGAAACTTCATCTAGATAAAGTCAATAAACTCGTGATTATTTATGGAGCATCGCATGTTTTCATTGAACAGTGAAATTGATTGCAATGTTATATGCAAATAACGTAGTGACGTCATCACCATAAAACTCTCCCTTTAGTTTCTTGTGTTGTTAGACTTCTCATTTCCTATAACTGTTTGTTTTTTCACACAGTCTTTATGAAGTACAATGTTATTCGTTTGATATTGCACTCGCAATTTTTGTCAAAGAAATCTTGAATATGCAGTGAAATTGCACTGAAAACCTCCGTGGATTTCACATATTGTTCCTGTTTTGTCTTAGTTTGTTGGGTTGTTTGCTGCTGTTGTACTGCTGTTGTTTTGGTTTACGCTCATTTTGATAAAGTGCATGTGCAACGGAATACAGCGTTCTCTCTGATCACCCCGTGCCGTGGTACCTGCAGTTGTCGGTTGTTGGGTTGTTCTGGATATCGTTGTTGCTTCCGTCTCGGTTGTAAGCAAAGTGGTAATCCCTGCCGTAGTTGACATATCGGTCGTTGGGAGGAATGGAGTGGTACTTGGGGGCATCGTACTAGCCTCTGTGGTGACAACTATGTCCGCTGTGGTTTGTTCTTTACTAGTCGAGGCGACAACGGTACTTGCTGGAGCTGGATTGAGAAATGGCTCGGCAATTTGGTTCTTGTGATAGATGTTTGTTTGGATCATTATGTGCCATCGACTTGCGGTCAAATCAGGGCCAAAGTGACGAGGTCAGAGTGGGGGACACTCATACAAGGAAACATACACGAACATTCAAATCCTGGTAGCCGCGCTCTGACAACTTTAGGGAAATATAAGAATTTGGAAGACGCTATGACAGATATCCACAATATAGAATGTCCCGTATCTGTCAGGTTACTAGATACTTAACTTTTCTGTAACACTAATTGTCATTATGAAGAGATCTTTGCTTCGTTTAATTCCACAAATGACAAACCCCCCCAAAATTATTACGTTTTCCCCATCGTTTCACCGTTTACAAACGAAGAAAATAGAATAGCCGACGTAACAAATGGTTTTCTACCGAAAAAAAAACTATGAAAAAAAAAACAAAATAGGAAAAGGAAAGGTAACAAAGACGAGATATTAAAAGTTAAAGAAACGATTGCAACTTCACAGAATCATAACTGAAGAAAAGGAATATGTCATATAACAAGCAAAAAATGTTAAACTGTTAAGCAATATTCTGGTTATACATGATAAGGAACAAATACACCTGGGGGTGTTTCATAAAGCTGCTCGTAAAGTTACGAACAACTTACGAGCGACTGGTGATCAGTTCTTGTGCTGAATTATGGAAATTCTGATAAGTATAGCACATCAGAACTGATCACCAGTCGCTTGTAAGTCGTTCGTAACTTTACGAACAGCTTTATGAAACACCTCCCCCCCCCCCCCCCCCCCCCCCATCATGGACCGATCGGGCATGGCAGCGGATTGTGGGACACATGCAGTAATGGCAGATTGTCTGCCAGGTCCGATCGGTATATAAAGGGATTGTACATGCTGTACATGCTTTGAGCTCCGAAGAGAAGCAAGCAGTTTGTCTGCTCATCAAATTTCCTTGCGCTGGACAATTACATGCACCCTATCTTCAACGCAACGTTTATGAAAGCATTGCTATACAACACACTGTCTGGAGATAATCTTCTACATAGATGTCCGAGATTAGCGCAAGCTCAGGTTGAAACAAGCGTATTTCTTTAGCTCAAAACGTAGTTAGTGCAATGTTAATTATTTCCTGATATGCTATATTAAATGTTAGCCTTTCCGCTGAGGGTATGCTGACCGAATTGATGGCTATAAGTTCGGGGCGTCAGCAAAAGGGATTGTGTTTACAGCGCGTTGCAGAATATTTACCTTTCCTTACTATATGCGCATGGGCTTTCAGAGCGGTTCAACCAATCACATACTAGAAGTATCAGAAAGTTTCTACCCCACAAGGGTTAATGGCGTTAATAGAGTGAGTCTGATTAGAGTGTGTTAAACGAATATAGGAGAACAGCGTAGCGGCCGTAATCAATCCTCGGTTTCTAAATTGGCACGTAACTCTACATAGATGAACCGGAGGGGTATTATGTTGGCGTTACGTGAGAAGTTGTGATAGCCGATCTGCATAGGGAGTGTACGTATGCAGGTGGCGCCTTAATGAAAAATATTTACGCTCACCGTTATGAAATAGAAAGGAAATATAGATATCACATTTAAAAAGACCATGAAACAAACGACTGAAAGGGAGTAAGAGAGGACATAACAAGGAATCACTCCGGGGAATCACTTCAGAATGTTGAATACAGCGTAATATGATTCTTTCGCTTGTAAATTAGAACGATATAGAGTACAAAAAATGCATATTGGCAGACTCTGACTTTTTAGATCAACTTTGACTTTTCGATACTTTTGAAACCTATTATAGTAAAATACACTCAACACGCACCCAATTGCACACCTGCACACACACACACACACACACACACACACACACACACACACAATCAAAAGGAAAACATATTTTCTGAAATACTACATGCATGATTTACTGTTTGCATGTTGGTT